>NC_135074.1:32637500-32720000 GCF_051107435.1 Chaetodon auriga | reverse complement strand
AAATCTAATAAATGAAAAGTTAAATAATAAGAAATTAAAACACACTTTGGCTTCAAGCTAACTGAACGATTTCTATCCCCACGTCCCTCCTCCTCCTCCTCCTCCTCCTCCTCCGCGTCATAACTCAGTCACATTAGAACAAAGACATGAAACACATCATTAGTAAATGGCCAGAAATCTGTAGAAATTCATTGAAAAAGAGAGACTGGGTCAGGTTTTTACTTTTTCTTTAGTATCACAGTGATCCAGTGAAAGTTGTCTCTACATCCATGAGTGCACTGCTAACAGGAGCAGCTAACGGGGAACAGCTAACGGGAGCAGCTAACAGGAACAGCTAACGGGAGCAGCTAACAGGAACAGCTAACGGGAGCAGCTAACGGGAGCAGCTAACAGGAGCCGCTAACAGCAGCAGCTAACAGCTAATTCAGCCGACTGTTAATAGAGACAGTTTGAAAAAATGAAAACAAATACATTACACTTCCTGTTTACTTTGCCCGAAGCATTTTGGGAACTGTAGCACTAAAAGTACAAAGTAAGAGGGATTATTATGTCTTCATGTTAAACTGTCTTTACTGTCTCACTGCTGTTCCAAACATTCATCCGCAGATATTGTCCTTAAAGACTGAATAAAAATTAATCTTCAGGCAAAACAGCCTCAGGATCAATAAATATTACTCTATTAAGTGAAAAATATACTGGATTAAAAAAAATTAAAAGCGGATTTTTATGGGGGCTGGGAAGCAAAATCATATAATATAGATTTATCTTTTTCAAAAATGTTTATCTGGAGAATTTTCCTTTCCCTCTTTTTTACTCCTAAAAAAGGAAATTTCCTGCGCCTGTTTCCAGTGAGCGAGCCGTCACCGCAGCTCATTTCCACTGAGAATAAACGGGCCGACGATGGAACATTTCCCATGAGTCCGTCTGTCTGTCACGGATGGCGCGGCGGCTCTAAGCAGACCCGTCCCATCTTAATCTGTTCTGCATGCTAAGCAGAGCGCCGCCCCCCCACCTCCTGCTCAGATTGTTATAAATGCTGTTTATGGTCTTGCTATGACAACTGTGAAGGGCACGACGGAGGATTTATCACAGGATTATCTCCTCAACCAATGAAGAGACGGGACGGGTTGTAAATGACCCCGCAGGGTAATAAAAGGAGACGCTGCTTCGCTGGGACAATAAGAGGAGGAGGTGTCATTATTAATAATAATAATATTAATAATAATAATACCGTGGACAGACAGATAGACTCTCACCTCCATTCAGTCATGTTTGTTATTGTTTGTTTTTGTCTTTTTTTTTTTTTTAAGAAAGGTCGGTGGACGGCAGGAAGTAGATCTTTACATCATCTCAGAGTTACAGGAGCAGAAACTATTAAAGATACGGAGAAGAAGTTAAAATCCATAAATACAAATAAAACCTGAAACATTTCCAAACCTGTTTCAATCTACTGAGCATAGACTCATGGGATATGAACTGTGGTTATCTGCGGCGCTGGTCATACCAAACAAGGCGTCGGCTCATTTCAGTTTTAATGTCCATCTTCTGGTAATCCATGCAGTCCGTGTCGAGTGCGACGTAGTTTGGATGAGCGGGAGAGGCTGACAGGAGCCTGATCAGTGTCACATCTCGTTTGGACGTCTGTGCGGTCACTGACCAATAACAGACAAACTGAGGCGAAGTTCAGCTGTGACAAAGGTAAAGATGCTCCTCATCGTCCACAAACTCACTGAACTTTCCCGTAAACAGAAACCCTCCACTGGTTTCACAGTTTCCTGCTTTGTGGCTCTGGAGGAGAATATAACCCGGATGACGTCATAGTGATGTCATCACTCAGAAAGCCTGTGTTACAAACTGCAGGCATGGACTGAAAAATGCAGCTCTTTTGCATTGCATTGCATTATGGGAAAAAAAGGATCGTGTGTTTTTGGAATTTCACCCACGCTCGGGATGAAAAGTGTGGATATCTTGACCTCTGAGGCACAGCAACGTTTTCAAAATCTCTCCTGCAGTCAAACAACTTGAACGGAAGCGTAACAGTACAGAAGCAGACAGCAAATGAGGACAAAGTCCCCAAAATGAGTGAAAACACAATGCTGCGATGCTGGAGTGAGCCCTCTAAGCCATTTAATCAAAGATGTCTGCAAGTTAAAGGCTGAAGAAAGCAGCCGACCTTCGAGCTTTTCACAGGAAATAACTGTGAAACTGTGACGAGTAAATGACAGCGATTATAAGATAAGATATGATAAAAAAGTCGTCAGACCAATGGTTCTGCAAACTGGATTCACAAAAACAAGACCAAGTGTCAAATTATTAACTGTCCCTCAGTCCAGGAAGGACCGAGGTGTTAACAGGAAGTACAACACATCAATGTACACGTAGAACACACACAAGAGTACAAGTAAAGAGCAAAACTCTGAAGAGCTCAGGCAGCTGGGCTAGTGGCTAACACTGGTTAGCAATAAACTGATGACAGAAAACTACATGAACCAATCACAGACATCTGTCAGCGTTTGGTCTCAGATCAAAGCAAACGATGCACCGTCAGCATCACCAGCGTGGAGCTGAGAAAGACTCCACGCCGAA
The DNA here is from genome assembly GCF_051107435.1 of Chaetodon auriga. Lineage (NCBI taxonomy): Eukaryota > Metazoa > Chordata > Actinopteri > Chaetodontiformes > Chaetodontidae > Chaetodon > Chaetodon auriga. The sequence goes on along the minus strand of NC_135074.1, from coordinate 32,717,414 downwards.
AAATAGGTCAGGAAAAAACAGCTGTCCTCTGCCAAATGTCGAACATTTTAATGAGCCAAGAAAAGAGTCCCATGTTTGACTTGTTATCTCGAGCATATGGCGGCTGGAAGGCGTGGCCCTGCAGTCCCCCAATACTAACGTCCCCCGGCCCCAGAGACCCTCGGGGTGTCAGTTTTTAGAGCTCTGCCACTACAAAGACAGCAGGACTGCCAGTCACATGTGAACCTCTCTGTTAAACCGGGTTCAAAACCTGCCAACACAGGACGCAGCGAGACCTCAGACCTCAGATCAGACCATTACCACCTTCTCTCTGTGACACAGGCCAATGACTGCTGGAGCACATCTGTGATTTCACCCAAATCTCATCCTACGATTCTTCTTTCAGTCTGTGATGATGAAACTCCAGCAGGACGGTTGGCGTGGGGGGGGGGGGGGGGGGCACAGCATCAGTACATCACACTCAGCGTCAACAAACAGTAAAACACGTGAAAGTCAAAACTCAACACCACGACTTTTTGTTCTCAGCAGCGTTTCTGTGGAAGAAGCTGCTCAAAGTCGTGAAGGGAAGTGACGGCGTGGACGGGGTTGAAGGTCTGAGACCGCTGTAAACTGATGGTGTGGTGACATGTCAGATTACATCATCTCACTGCTGAGCGGCGTCGTGTTTGGATCCGCTCATATCGAGTGTTTCTTATGACCAGTGTTTTTTTGTTTGCTTTTTTTTGTCATATAATCAAATAAATGTGTTTCTGATCACTTTATCTGGTAGTTGACTAGTTAAACATTAAAAAAAAATGATTTTCCCACTGCAGGCGTGAAATCAATCATCAGGAATCTCTTTGTCACTGAAGTTCCTTTGAGTTCAACCTGTCGAAGACATCGTGGACACTGTGGGAGGACGTGTGCTGAAGTAAGTCCATCACTTTATGAACATTAGACAGTTTTCTTCCTGCATTCCTCTGGTCTGATTCGCAGCAACAGTTTTGCTTTTTGCAGTAATAATGTTTGATATTCTTCATATCTTCATATCTTCCTTTGACTGAAAATCTTTGAAGTCAGTCTGGTTGACCTAAAGGGAACCAGAGAACCACCCGTTTGGTGTTTTTTGAGCTCCAATGGAAGTAAATCTACTGCTTTCTAACGTTATTCCAATTTCTTGTATTAGTTTTTGTCGTTGAAGAAAATCAATCATCCATCAATCAGAACCTCCCTAAACACACACAGAACCTTTTCAAGAACCCCGCTGGCCTCCCCAGGCACTCCTGGAATCTCTTTAAAGAAACCTATGACCTCCTCAAAAACCCTTGAACCTACTGGAATATCCTGCATGTAGGACCACCTCACAGACATCCAGACCTCCTCCTCAAACCAGCTCAGCTACCCAAAGAACCTCTTCAAGGAAACCTAGATCCTTCGGAGGGACCTTCCTCAAGCATGTACAAAACCTCCTCAAACACACCTAGAACCACCAAAAACTCCTACAAACATGAAAAACTTCCAAAACCCAAAGAACCTTCTCAGATACACCTAGAACATCTTTAACACACCCAGAACACACTCACAGACATCTACAACCACTCCAAACACCCATAAAACACCCATAAACACCTGTTTTATAAGGACCAGTTCTCTGGAGGTGGTTAACTCCTTTATGATATTGGTCACATTGTGGGAGACCAGCGTCCAACACCAGACTCACAAATCAGGTGATTTCTGGATGGTATCATTTGTTCTAAGTTATTTATTTTAAGTACACTTACTGTCGTTTTACAGTAGGACAACTGTATGGGACATTACATTTTTCCTCTGCATCATCACCTAAACAGCAAACTCACAGGTTTAACTCCCATCAGCACCGGCTGTGTGAAGGCTGAGAGTCCGTCTAATCATTCACAAAATACAACCGAACTGTGAGATGTAAATGTCAGATTAAACAGAGCGACTGGAAACCAGCAGCCGTGGAGAGAAACAATGCAGCGGGCTCCCTGGAGACTGCAGCCTAATCCCTGCAACCGCTTAAACTCCCCATTAAATATTTAATGAGCACAAAGAGGGAACCAACTGTGTAAAGTGAATAAAACGGAGGCAGACACTAAAGCAGCCTCCCACATGGCAGCAGTGTCCATGTTTAACAAAGATGCTGCTGATGACGAGGAGCAGCAGAGGAGGGGCCCCCTCCCACGAGACTCCAGCAACCATCCAAACATTCAGTGTGAAAGGAGGCGGGCAGGGAGGGGGGCTGCAGGAGGCACGCTAGGAAGCAGTGCACATATTTTCAATTTACTCAGACAAATATCAAATATGTGTTCTCACTTCAGCTGAGCAGCAAAAACAGAGATTTCCAATAAATCCTCCAGATTAAATGAGTAAAAGGCTCGTTTCCCTCCAGATGGACACAAACAGACCGAGTGAAACCAGAACTTCAGAGGTGAGAAACCTCCGTCACAGTCGCACTGACCTTACCCTGCAGGAGCGGCGAGTCTTTGGAAAGTGAAGCTGAGAGGCTTTTTGAAATCATTTCATACGACGGGAAACAACATTTCTATGAGCTCTGGGTCTTTAAAATGTTTCCTACAATCACACCAGAACAGATCAAACGCAGGTCTGTTGTTGCTCAGGTGGAGCGGAGGCGGAGGCTGACATGCTGTGATGCTGGAGCGGCTGCTTTAAAGCCGCCGCGGCTTCACGTGGTCCATCTTACTTTGAGGCGTTGAGACGCTGCGTGCTCCCCGTGTCACACGCTGCATGCTTTATGGCCGACAGTAAAACATTTTAGTGCTGCAGAAATTGGGCTGTTATTAAAATAGCGGGCTCGTATCTGTCACAGGGAGACGTGCCGTTATCTTTTTGTGACGCCGAGACATATTTTATCATAATCTGCCGAGGCCGAGCGGGGCCTTGTACACATCATTGGCTTTTCCTGCTCGGTTAGATTGTGAAGGTCAGAGTTCCTGCAGCCTTTTATGGCTGTTTAACTTTTAAGACTGATTGTGAGGCGGCGGTCGGGCCGATTCATTTTCACCCATCAGTCAGTCGACCGCCAGCCGAAGCGGGACGGGACGGTGGAAAAAGGAGGAGAAATAATAAATAAGAACTGATTTTTATAAGATCTCACTGCCATCAATCAGTCAGTCTTCAAATGGATCAGCACCTTCTCTTTGAGCACAGTTCAACATGATTTACTGTTTGAGGTCCTCGCTGTCGCTCTGGTATCAGAGAAAACATCTCGCCAAGACTCAAGTTATGAGGAGGAGCGAAAGGTTCAGAACTCAGAAGTTCAGAAAACCTGATCTGAAAAAGAAAAGTCTGAAAAAAGATGAAAATGACAAACAGAAAAATATGAAAGACTGACGTAGGTTTTTTCTCAGTTATAATTAGAAGATACTGAGTCATAATTCTGACTTTCTCAGAGAAAAATGAAACGTTAGAAAAGGTCAAAATGATCAGAATCAAGATCAACTTCACTGATGAGACAGAAGTTAGATCAATATTGGTTTTCAGTCCAGCTTTGACCCTATTTTTGAAATCATTATAGTTCTTAAATGTATTTCACTCTGTTTGATTGTCATCATCAATAAAGCTGCATGTTGATGAGCTCCTTCATCTCTAATATTCTGGCTGTGTACTGAGCTGAAATCATGTTTCTGCTTTAATTCCCCAGATAAATAAATTCTCTTCCGTCACAAACATCAACGTGAGCTTTGACTGCACAGCTAAGCGCTCACAGTTCCAGTGTAAAGACGTTTGTTTTTGGATGTTTGTGCCCGTTAGCAAGAACAAACGAATCTGCTTTCTACAACAGAAACAGCAGAGACACACAAAACGCTGCCTGAGTGAGGACACAGACAGGAAACAGCTGCTTTACGCAGAGAGACACCATCATCAACGACGAAGCAGCTGCCTGATGTGTCTGCACTCAGCAGACCAGTCAGAGATACAGGAAGTGGTGCCACGCTTCCAGGTGTGTTCACACCTCCACCTGAACAAAGGCTGGACTGAGAGCATCAGACTCAGCGTGCAGGCTCAGACAGACAGACTTTCAAAGATGAAACTGAGGCCATGAAATGTGGTTCAGCATCAAACCAGAGGAGCAATGAGCAGGAAAGTCCCAGTAGTTTTCATATGAGGAGGATTAACAATTCAGGGCAGATATGAATCCACTGAGATAACACAGCATCAAGAAAAAGGTTTGTCCACACTAATGATCCGCCTCCTTCAACACGCTGATGAATAAAAGCAGTTTCTTACCTTTATGTCATGTAGAAGCTTTGAAGTTCATCTCCTGCTGCCTGCAGCTCTTCTGTTATCAGCTCACTGTGGATTCTCATCCTCCCTGCAAGATGATCCCCACATGATCCACTGACCAACACTACACCAAGATCCAAATGTGGATCAACGAGGCCTCCAGGGTCTCTGATGGAGGGTCTCTGACGTGAAGCAGTAAAGTGTTCAGCCAAGAGATTCTGAGTGAGCTGGAATCAAAGTACCATTATCATTTCAATATTGACGGCATATGTTCATTTTATTAAGATTTAATACTCAATGCTAATATTTGGCCTCTTTTTTCTAAAGGGCCAAAACAAGGGGGGGGCGGGGTTGCTTTCAGATTTCCGCGCCACGCTGCCAAACTAAACTTTGGTTTCTAAAATAAATGGTTAACACCTTGATGTGTGGGCGTGAACATCAGTGATCTGTCAATCACAGTGTTGACCGTTCACATCAGTCTGTATTCAAACTACCACACAGACATGTGACAAACACAACAAGAACCTGCTGACGGATTTCAACACTGTGCAGGAAAAATGTAGGACTTTGAAAAAGGTCAGCAAAAATTCAAGAAGTGTATTTATACAGTTAGTAGTTTGTGGCCGTTGATGAGGGTCCTGACAGAGTGCTGCGTGTACTGACTCCTGAACAATGCTAACAGTCACTGAGCTGTGGCTCCACAGATACAGATATGAGTGCTGTGAAGTTTCCACCTGGAGCACAAACAGGGACATTTTCATTGTCTAATAACACTCGACAGCTTTTACTCTCATGCTTGAAATTTGTTTGGAAGTCCTTGAGGGTAAAATTGCCAGAGAGAAAAGACCTGTGTCTGCAAACAGTCTCACCCTCCAAAAAAGCCAAGAAGAAGAATTACCCTGGCATGGAGGACAGGGAGTGTGTGTGTGTGTGGTCCCTTCAGTCGCCGGGCCATGCGGTGGGGAAACTGTCAGCCGGCTGGACGGCGGCTGAATCCCAGCGAGCGGAGCGGGAGGAGGAGGAGGGGCGAGGCATTCTTCAGCGCTGACACCCTCATTGAGACTCGGGGCAACTGTGAAATAAAAGCTGCGAGGAGGCTGAAAGAAAGAAAAAGACGGCTCCGGTAGTTTATTTTGTCCAAACAAAACGTGAGTCCCACATGTGGAAAAAAGTGATTGAACCGCGCTTTGTGTCGGGCTGAATGGCTGTGAGCAAATACGGCTGGAAGTGCACTGTTAGTTTTACTGATTTCAACTGTGAAAGCGTGGAGAAAGAAAAGCTACTGCAGACCAGAGAGAGCAGAGAGGCCAGGGAGACAACGTCCCCACAGTCAGCGCTTCCAGGGGACACACTGAAGCAGCATCTCCACTCGAGACGCCGCAGAAAGAGCAGCAAAAGTCTGGAAAAGTGCTCTGTTCACCGATCTCACCATCCTGAAGGTGTTTATCTGTGTCACCTCTTTGTCTCCAGGTGTAGCTGCTGAAGTGAACTGTTAGCGAACCCGAGCTAAACGTTTTCAAAGCTGCTGATGCAAACTAGTGTTGTCACGACACCAACATTTTGGTATCGATACCGGTACCAAAATGTATTTCGATACTTTCGATACTTTTCCAAATAAAAAGAAAACACAATAAACGTCATTATTGACTTTATTTTATTGGAAAATCTAACTATGCATCAGTAAATAAAATAAAATACCACAAAGACATGCTTTTCTAATGCAGTGCAATTTTTTTATCCACGTTTAGACGAGCGTTCTCAGCAGGAATTGTTTGTTTATACGAAGACGCAAAAGTGGGCGAATTCGATTGGATATGCATGCCAGGCCGCAGGGTGGTACTGTGATAGAGCGCCTACGACGTGTTGGGGGATCTCAATCTCTCTCTGTCTTCAGACTCCTGCTCCGTTTGCAGCTTCACGCTGCTCACTCGCCAGATCGCTCGCCTCGGCTGAAATTACAATGCGGTGACGTCACGCGGCGACGTAAAAAAAAAAAAAAAGGTACCGGTCCCATCCAAGCGCAGTATAGTACCATTTTAAATGCCTCAGTACCCCGGTACCAATTTAGTACCGGTATACCGAACAAGCCTAATGCAAACCAAACTGTTGAAGCTGCTAAACTGATGTGGTGGGGAGGCCTTCTGTGACTTTACCCACTGAATTCACAATCTTAACAGATTTATGGGTGAAAAGCCAAGTCCATAATCATCATAATCCTAGTCAGTGCTGAACGGGGACGGTTGATCAGTACCAACCTCCAAAGATCATGACAACATCAGACCACATTAACCCGGAGGGCCATCTGGGGGTCCTTCATGTCAGACACTGTTTTCCTGCACTGCAGAGAATTTATCATGTTGTAGAAAGGAGGAGTCGTGAGGACAAGGAGGAAGGGGACATTGAAAAACGGGACTCTGGAGAATCTGGAGGGATGGGAAGCAGCAACATCTACAAACATGGAAAGTAAATAGAGGAAAACACATTGTTCAAAGACGGTGATCCCACAGGATGACTCTGAAAACAAACCCAGTGAGTTTATGAAGAAAACCAGCTGAGAAACAGAAGACAGAGACGAAGAGGTCTGATCTTAACTACGCTGTCTGGATGCAACATATTTCTCTTATTGATTAGGTCAGTGGTAGCTGACTTTCACACATCCTGATGAGACTAAAAAGGCAAATCTTCTGACAGCCTGACACTCAATGAAGCTGTTAAACATGGAGCAGTCTGATAATGATCTGATGATTTCATCTTCAAACGTGTAGCTCTCATTCTGGAGCTGCACAGGGTCAATTTATTGGTGAGCCTGATTAATCCACCTGGGCCTGTCTTAATCACGTTGAAAGACGTGTGCAGAGAAATCCTGTTTAACATATTTAACTGTGTTCTGTCATGACGGAGTGACTTCCCAGCTTTCATGTGGCATAAGGTCTGAAAGTACAGGAGCTCTGGGGTGGGATTTGCAGCACTGAACACTTCTGATTGGTTGAGAATTTGCTGCATTTTATTTCAGCCACTATTTTAAAAAATCTGGAGGCACAAAGCAGCCTTTTTTGTTCACTGTGCTTTGACACATCAATATGGAGTTACAGAAGAAAGGGTACGACCCAATGGACCGATGCACATCGCGGTCGCACGGCCGCACCCAGAAATGATGCACAGCCACAGACAACAGGCTGAAGGAACCTTTTAGTTCCTTGAAAAGTAGTTCCTGGGAGTAAAGGTTCAGGATGGAAACATGGTTGTAGATGTTGTGAGCAGGCCATCCTGTGGTCAGCTCGTCGGCAGAGAGCATGACGGCAGGGCTTCAGAGTCTGTTTATGAGTTGAACTTTTAGAGCAGATTAAAAGTTTTGTTCAGTTGTGGCTGAACTTTGGATTAATTTATTCTGGACACAATGATCAATGCGTGTGTTATCATCTTTCCCTCCATCCTGCTGCCACACTGACTCTTTCCCTGAGCCGAGACTTCGATCAAACCATCAAAGTATTAAACTTAAGTTCTCATTTGACAGACTGATGTCACAGTTATTTAACTGTCAGACAAGAGGCTAAAACTAAAGATCTGTTATTCACAACTCTAGTAAATCTAGTTCTGCCTTTGATGCTGTTTATCCAGGAAGTTTTTTTCTTTAAATCAAATCCCGTTACGTGTGAAGGTTCACATCTTCACTACGGTCCAGAGATGAACATATGAAGACTTTGGCAGTAACATCAAGAATATGAATCCAAAACCAAAACGTATTTTAAAATGTTTGCAGGTGTTTAAATCTCTTCATGTAAATGTGGAGAGCGTGCAGTCAGAGTCGTTGCGTTCCTAATAAGAACGTCTCATCTGTGTTTCTGTCTGTTGAATGAAAAAATATGTAACATGAACAGCTTTTACTTCTATTTCTGCCTTTGCTGAAGCTTCAGGACCAGAGGAGTTCATCCTGAGGGGACCATGAACGTGTGACATCCCAAACGTCACAAAAACAACCAGAAAGTCTGATGAATCCTGGAGGAAACTCGACCCTCGTGGTTTCATGTGTCACCCCAAGAATTTCAGGCCAGTTCAGACTAAAGTGAGATGCTTGAAGAATACAATCATTCATCAGCCTCAACAACACTAAAGCAGAGCAGGTTAGAGATGTTCAAGTGTTTGAACGGGTCTTGTTTCAATTACACTTTAAAAAAAGTAATTAAAAAGCTACAAACACACCATTTGAATGCAAACTCGGACAATTAAAAGACTCTCACGAGTGCATTAAGCGGAATCAGATGTGAATTAGCACTTCAGAGAAGCACAATGGTCTCTGCTTTCTCTCCTCCCTCTTTCTTTTCTCTCTGCTCCCTGCCTTTCACCCTTCAGGAGCAGAAACCACCAGAGGAGTCCTTTCAGATGTTCTTTTCTCCCTCCCCTCGCCTCTTTCACACTCAGCAGAAAGAGACTTGGCTGAATTGGGCCTAATCTTCTCCTTGTACTTGTGAATGTGAATGTGTGCGGCCTCGGATCGTCCTCTTCGCCTGATAAAAAGGCTGCAGGTGCAGGACAGCGGGTCATAAAAAAGACAAAGAGAAAGTAAAGAAAGAAAGAAAGGAAGGAGGCCGGGGCTTTGATGGCGCATGCCTGTTCCTGGACACCGATCTGTGGTCACTCGGCCAAATTTACAACACCCCAACCCTCCATCACCACCCACAAACCCACCAGCTCTGAACGCCAGGTGTGGGCGGCGCCAGTGAGCTTTTCTTAGTAACCCTGAGTCGATCGAACTCTTTTCAAAATTCAAGCTCATTCGAAGAATCCTGGTCCAGACAGGTTGACAGATTTCTCCAGTCCCTCAGGCACATAAAACACTTTAAAACCCAGCGACTATCTCAAAGATGCGACTTAAAAAAGCAGTTTTTAGGTCCGTCACACTGATTGATCGCTCACCTGCGGGGGAACTTCGACTTGTTGACCCACGCTGCTCGCAGGGTGTTAACACTGCCGCCGCAGAAACAAACATCAAAGCAGGTGTGAACTGCAATCACACTTCAAAGTCAACAAAAATGCTGCTGATCGGTGCTGTCGCTGGCGTCAGTGACCGATGTGTCTCACAGTGATCTGATTGGACGAATGTTTCTGAGTTTAAATTCAAGGTGTCAGATCAACTTAACGATCTTCACAACACGAGAAAAGCTCTGCCAGCAGCCAAGGAGGTGACATCAGTCACTGCCTGTGAGACAGGTTCAGAAGACAAAGGAACAGTTACTGATGGTCAAAGGTCAAAGGTCAAAGACATCTCACAATCAATTAGAAACTCATAAGTTTCCACTGATTAGATGTGCCGACAGCTGAGAGGAGGGAACCTGAAGCCATGTGTTTGAGAGAGCTAACCATTGAAGGCTGAACAGAAGCATCGAAACCTGAGGCAAACTGCTCTGTTGCTAAAGTAAACTGTAGTTGCTGTATAGAACCATTAGCTAACCTGAACTGCTGAACTGTTCGCTGACTGAAGCCAAATCTTTCACTGCTTTAACGAAACTTCAGCTGAGAAACAAACTGAAATGTTATGTAACATCAGCTAAAGTGTTTGAGCTGTTAACTGAACGCTAACATGGACCAAACTGTTAGCCGTGACACTGAGCTGTTAGCCAGCCTGAAGCACTCCAGTGAACTGATCTGCTCCAGGAGCTAAACTGAAGCTAAGCTAACCTGAACCAAATCGTTCTCTAAACTTCACTTCTAGTTAATCTGAATCAAGCTGTTGTAGTGATCTGATGGTTTGACATCACTGCTTTGTGTTTGCTACTGTAAGTTTATTACAGAGTTAAAGGAAGCATGAAGTCAGGTGACAAGATAAAATGATACTTAGCCTAGCCTAGCACAAAGACTGGAGGTGGGGGGAAACCACTAGCCTAGCTTACAAAGTTCTCTCTGTCAGATTTCTTTGTAAGTCTTGTTTCTTCACACAGAAGCAGAAATGTCAAAAATGAGACATTGAAGGGAGCTAGCATTTCCCGAGCATCCAGTCTCTGAGCTAAGCTAGGCTAAACTCTGTCTCTGTGTCTCTGGTGGGACTCGTCTCTCGGTTTCCCTTCGGCGCTGTCAGGCAGATCACCAAGAACACAATCTGTCGCCGTGCCGACCGGCTGCCAGCGTCTGAATAAATCATCTGTCTCAGCGAGAGGTGATCTGTTTGGTTTCATGTGTGACCCAGATAGCAAGGCTTCCTGTGCGTGTGCGTGTGTGTGTGTGCGCGTGGATAAACCTGTGTGTGTCATCACGTGACTTTTGACCTGGCTTCACTTCTTTTGGTCTGAACTGGTTCACACATGTCTTCAACCCTCAAACACAAAGACTGGAAACGGCTTCTTCTGCTGCAGAACATGCAAAAGCATGTTAACATATTTAGTTATCTTTTATTCCTACATGGCTTTACTTTTTATAGTTTCATTCAAAGTCAAAAGGCTTTAATCTGATTTGAGTTTGTAATAAAAAAACAAGAACTGATTTTTTTTTCTGAGTTTTTACTAACGAACAGCTTCCTCCAAAAATGAAAGATTATCTTCCATTTTTGTTTAATTGCAACAACAAATGTAACTTTCTGGGCTTCAAGAAATAATTTTTAATACGATCATCACCTTTATTGACTTGATGGAACAGGTCTGTCCATCGCTCGTCGTCCTGTCAGCTGACTGAACCGAGCCGTCTCAGCAGCTGTGCTGAACCAATAAGAGCTCTGCTTTATGACATCGTCGGTGTCAATAGGTTGTTTTGTCCATAGTTACAATAATCACTTTGGATAAGAGATGAGTTCAGTTGAACAGCCGGTGGTCTCCTTCCATCATCGGGACCCTCGCGGTTTATTACTTTATGTTGCTTATTAGCTGTGTTTGCTGCAGACTGCTGCCATACAGCAGCTTCCTCCCCCACATGTCTCACAATTAGTCGTGGGATGAGGGGGGGGTGGGAAGCTGCTGAGCACAGCCATGGCTGGGAATGGGGGGGGGGGGGGGCTTTTATTGGCAATGAATTAGTGTCGTTTTCTTTTCACACGCCCACTAACTATCCTCCCCCTCCTCCCCTCTGCCCTCTAAATGGTTTGTGGCAGGCGGCTCCGCCCTCCCATAACACACCTGTGCATGATGAGGGCAGGGGGAGGAGGGGGGAGGGGTCGGTTGTCGCTCCCTGCAGCCGTCAGGTGGGTTCAACGCCACCGTAAACTGTCACAGTGAACTCGTGACCTCACAGAAAGACTAAAAATCAGCAGATTGTTGAGGACTGCAGATTCTGTTCTGACAGTCTTGAAATGACGAGTCACCGATCAATAAAGTCATCCAGATCAATCCATTGATATGTGTTCAACAAGCCTTTCACCGGTACAGCTCGGGAGGAAACATCCAGCTATTAGACTGTAACAGATACACAACACTGATGCAGTGAGTAGAAGAAATCCCAAATAAATGCAGTAAAGTTCATGAGCAACTTTAGCAGCTGGAGGAAGATCGAGGCTCCACGTTGAGGAGTTACATGATTTTCACTGGACAGACTGACAGATTAGGACTGATGAACATTTATTTAAGAGCTATAGTCTTCAAATGAATATTTCACAGACAAACATGATCAGTTTATGAAACAGAAAAAGGATGTGAAGTTGTTAAAATCAGCTTCACCTCAACCAGCAACATTAAAGTACTGCTCCAATATTACTACACCGACAGTAATGATCCAGTAATATAATAGCACTGACAGTGGCCAGTCTGCATTATGAGTACTTTTACTGTAGTTACTGTGTTCTGTTCTGTGTTTTTTAAACGGAAACTTTCACTCAGCCATCAGCAGAAAGCAGTGATACAGACTTTTAGTAACGGTGTGTTTTTAACTTTAATCTTATGTGAGGATACCGGAGCTTGTGATATTATAAAGTACGCTGCATGGCCTAAAGTATGCGGACACACGCACAGCAGTGACAGTGTATTCGTAGCTTGTGACACCACGTTCACGGATGAGCTGATCAAACAGCCTCCACCCTCAGCATCAGTGAGGTCCGGCTCTCAGCCGGTGGTCCTGGTCATCCTAAAGGTGCTGGATGAGGCTGAGGTCGGGACTCTGTCCAGGTCTTCCACTGAGACTGAGGTGTACCGTATATCAAATATTGCACATACATGTCGAGTCTGTCCCAGAACTCGCCGTGGTAATTTCTTTGGTTTCGGTCCACATTTCATTTATTAAAATGACATCTCAGAAACACGAGTGAATTTCCTCCAGCTCCTGCAGGCTTTTACAAAAATAAACCACCTGAATATACTGTCTGTATGTTTCATTTATAGATTCTAGCTGAATTTAGATGATCTGGAGCTGTAAAAGCTCTATTTTCTCCAGCTGTCTGTGGTAAACGCTGCCTGCAGGTCTTGGTGCTGCAGGTTACAGTTGTTGTCTGCCTGTTAAGGAGCTCCTCTTGTATTTGGAGAATGTGTCAGCTGATAACAGACTGTCAGGTTTAATGACCTCTCTGGATTTTCGCCTCCAGCTTTGTTTTTTTTCCCCTGTGTACCATGACTTTAATTTATGGCCCATTCAGGAATCTTATCTGCAGCGAGCGACCATAAACTAACACCTAACCACGACACTTCAAAGCTGTCACGAGAGGCCAAGGTGCCAAAACCAGCCCAGCGCTTTAAGGGGAAAGATGTGCAGATTGATGAGACGTCGTAGATTATTGTTGGGAGCAAAGAAACATTTACTGAAAGAAAAGAACTGCAGCTGAAAGTCACAGCAGTGCTGGAGGGTGAAGCGGTTTTAACAGGAAAAGCAGCTTCCACATCAGGACACTGAGGGGTCAGTCCACACCTGAGGACAGACCAGGATCAGGACTCAGCTCAGCCCAGATCTCATACAGAGTTCTCACACATATCACAGAGGTCAGATCTGTTGGGAATATAATGACCAATTCTTACTTTCAGGTGATTCTACACAAATGAAAATCTAACTATGAATATAAAGTCCATTTGTGCCAATAGATCCCCCTGAATCTTACAAACCGGACCTTCCAGGCCGTCTCCACATCGTTCACACTGAAACACAAGAACTGTTTTAAAAAAACATGTCCATATAACCCCAAAACACGACTGAAGAGAACACCAAACCCGCAGGCACGTTGACCAATCAGATGCATGAAAATAAGCTATTATTAGCAGGCTATCTGCAACTAGAGGTCAGACTGGGCCTAGTCCAGAACCGGCTGGTCTGTGTGGTGGAGTGCTGGAGTCTGCAGCAGTGACCTCTGCTCATCATATGGTGGAAGGACATTAATGTACATTCATGTGTGAACATGTCAAAAGTCTTGCTAGCAACATTAGCACCAGCTCTATTCCAATCACAGAACACACTGAGTCACAAACCAAGAGCACTGAAGCGTCTGAACGTCTCCACCTGGAAGCAGTTTTCAGAGACCTAAACCTGCATTTGAGTGGACGAAAGACCAAAACCTACAGAAGAAGCTACGCGTTGAAAACAAGCAAACACTCTCACCAAGCTCACAGCTCGTCTGACTGCGTCTGTCCTCCTACTGAACCAGACAGGTAATGAGTCACAAAACCAAAACTATGAGCTAAAAGAGGCTGAAAACCTCCGTGGAGATGGTGACACATATTTTTCTGCCTTCTTTTAGGTCTACGGGCATAAAGGCGTTTCCTGTTTTCAGTCATGCTTCGTCTTCTCACCTCCTGCAGCGTGACGCTTGTCTCCTCATGTCTTATTGATGACGGTAAAAATCTTCTTTCACTGCGTTTCATCATCTGATGAATTCATTCATCAATGTAAATAAGCCATGTTGCCGTGTGGCTGGCGGGGGCGGGACGCTCTGTGCGCCGGCGTGTCATCATCATCACCGTTATCATGTTCTTCTCTGCTCCTTGTTGTTCTCCTCCTCGATCTGATCCCTCTCCACAGGGCTGCCTGTTCGCTGAAGAAACTGTTTGTTAATTAGTGCTTTGGTGAGAGATTCAGGGACACCTCGCTGTCACGCCTCTCCCTTAAGTCTTTAATTAATGATCACAAACGGCAGCGAGAGACTCGTGATTAATTACAGCCCGACCGACAGCAAGTAAGAGGGCCGCCGCTGCCGTCGGACATCCAGCTGATATTTAACTTTAATTGTGTTGGTGATATTTCAGACCTGAATAACATCCTGTCCAGCTTCACTCAACTGAAACGAAGACACGGCGTCGTGGTGCTGCCGTCACACGGTCAGACGCTTCAGGACTGCTTTTTAAATGTTTCCATGCAGACACCTCAGCAGTAAAGAAAGTCCTTCGCAGTGTTTTAAGTGTCTATAGTGGGTTTTTTAAAACATATATTTCACATGATGAGTGTTCGTGTGCTGTTGTCTCGGGTATTGATCAACGTACAGACAACGATCAGCTGAATCTGCTTTTACTGTGGTTCACTCTCATCACGTCGTTTTCAGAGAGGAAGCTGTAAAAAGCCTCTGATCACGACCTGCTGAGCAGCAGCAAGCAGACAGACTCGGTCAGAGACGAGCTGGTGAACATGGTGGAGCATTTAGCAGCTAAAGAGCTGGAGGAGACCAAAAACAGAGCTAGAAGAGAGAGAAGACTGGAGTGACGTCCATCAGGAGACAAACACACGAGTCCACGTCGATCATCATGCTGTTCTGGAGCTGCTGGATGTGAAATAATCAGCTGTTTGGCTGCTTTGCCTCGATCCCCAAACAAACACAGGACTTTCACCTGAGACGCTGCTGTCCATGTCCTGAGTGAGACCGAAGGTCAACGCTGACTTATTCTAACTTACAGGAGTAATGTGCTTAACTTAGGTCACATAAGTTAACTTACTGAACTTACTTACTGTAACCCAAACCACAACCTTTCCTAAACCTAACCAAGTCGTTTTGGTGCCTTCACCAAGCCAAACGTTGACCAGGTGTTCGTCAGGTGCACCTGTCGCTGGTACTCTCCAACAGTCAAATATGCTGTTCTGGGAGTCACTGACAAAGCACTCGTTCTGTTGTTTAGGTATGACGACGTGTTGTGTACAACATATGACAGCGTCTGCCTTTAGACCAGCAGTCCTCAACCACATTTGGCCCAAGACCAGGATTGTGGGGGCCGGATTTCAAATAAAAAAAACTATTATTTATTTAGGCCTAAACAGTCCATTACTGTTCAATATTTTCACTTTCTTACAAAATTAACATTATTTTTTATTAGTCTATATCAGTGTGAACAGACTAGAAAATGTCGTGATCAGACTACACCAATCTAGACTGGTTTCGAGACGACGTCATGGCTGATGAACTACCAGCGTCAGATTATGAATGACCATGGCCGCCTGTACCGTGTTGTTTCACATGCTAAACGACCTCTCGGGCAGCATCTGGGACGCCCCGCCACACCCCAATGAACAGTCCCGTGCGTCAGAATTCTTTTTGTCTGATGCACCTAGCGTAACATCTCCCATGATATGTTCCTTAGCGTTGACCAATCAGGTGCTTTCATGCGAAGGCATGACCTTTGTTATAGCAGGATTCGTAAACTAGCAACCAGGTCTCGTCCAGAACCGCTGATGTTGGCAGCAGGTCTGTGTGGTGGGGGTGTTGGATTGTCCAGCAGTGACCCCCATAGTGCATTCTGACACCTCGCATCACCAATTTCATGGAAGTGTAACTACATTTATATGGAAACATGAAAGACGTCCTGAACCAGCCCGACTTCGGCCACGTCCACCTTCGAACAAAATGGTCTCATGTAAACAAAGCAGTTCTCCAAAAGCTCCATTTTCAGTGACCTAAGAGTGCGTTTGTGCGTGGACGAAAAGGCCAGAACGCACAGAAAACGCCACGTTTGACCAGCAGTGTGTACGTGTGGACGAGGCATCGGCCTCTCAGCTTCCTTCCTCTTCACTCTTCTTCTCTGAGCAGGAATGTCAATAACAGCAGGCCAGAGTTTTCCTCTTTAAATGTCATTTGTTTTACTTGTGTGTGGTCACAAAGCTCAGGAGTGGAGGGGGGTGGGCGGGGGGCGTTCAGAAACTGACATTTTTACGGTAACAGTCGCCGTCTCTCGGCAACACACTCAAAGACCTATACACATTGACGGCGCACAATTGTGTTTGGCACCAGGGAAGTGTTAACTGGCTAATCCCTTACGGCCGCCCAGACGCTGCCTGCTGCTAATTCACCGCTCTCCACAAACCGGCCAGTGTTTACACACCAGACCTCCGTCACTCTGGAAGAAGAAAAAGCTCTTCAGACGAGCTTTTCTCTCCACAGAAGAGCTGTCTGTCGTCTTTCAGCGTTTAGAGAACTGCAGCAGAGAGTCGATTAAACTGAACGGACGCCAGGAGACAAATCTGATGCCATCAGACAAACGCATGAACGTTCAGCGTTAAACCGATATTCACCGGAAAAGAGTCAGAGTTCACATTTGACTGACGCTGCAGTTAAAAACATCGACGCTGTTCAACACTGCGTCTGTTTATAACGTGTAGTTTAACTCCTTCATGAGACACGCTTCCCTTTGTTTTGTGAAAGGCGTTTGGAAGGAAACTGCAGAACCTGAAGATCAGACCTGTGGAGCAGCAATGCCACACTGTCAAACACTCCTCTACAAGTAAAAGTCCTGCACTGAAAATGTACAAGTATCTCATTATCACCAGCAAAATATCAAAGTACGCATCGTACTAAGAAATGAGCCCTGTGAGTATTTTACTACAGCCGGTATTATTCTAATTATCACTGATTAATTCATGTACAATAAGCGTTTTGCTGCAGTGGTTGTTTGAGGTGCAGCTGATTTAAAGTGTTTCATACTGTCGAGTAGTTTTTTATTTCACAAAGGCTCCAAACACACCAGGAGCTTCTCAAACACGATCACGCTGTGGGGACACTGATATTTCGTTTTTATTTATTATCTACTGAGTTTTGCATTTTATTTGCACAAAATGTGAAATTAATTTGGGAAATGAGGAAAATGAATAATAAGTATTAAATCACATGTTATTTCTGTTTCCAGTCATTCACAGTTAAAGTCACTGTGTTTATTGGCAGTAAATTAATTTTAATGTCAGATTTTTTGCTGTCTCTGAAAATCGTGTAGCTTCAGTTTGGGGATTTTCCAGCTTTCAGGTCAGTCGGAGCATTAATAGATGACATGTTGCTTCAGGCTGAGAAAACTCTCCAACAGGTGGGAGATAAAGTCGTATAAACACCATCACAGTGTCATCTCAGTGCTGGTGAGAGGGTTTAAAGTCACACAGTAAAAACAATTCATGGTTATTGAGTCAAATGTTTTAATAATGTCAAGAAAAAAATCTGTCATTCACATGTTGGTCAAATCTAAATTTTCTCATCAGTTTAGAAAAATGTGAAATATGTCTCGACATTTGGTCAATGATGACCGTATGACAGCGAACCGTAATGTTTAATTCTCTCTCCACCTTTTCTTTCAATCAAATCTGAAAGCTGCGACTCGTTTTTCAGCTGGAAACTGGACATTTTGGAGATTTTACCAGACAAAAGCCACAGTAATCTCATAACAACAGGAAAACCTTAATAAACTCTGTCACTACACCTCCAGCTGATTCATGGAGTAAAAACTACAATTTTTCCTTTTGAAATGTGAAACCTTAGTGTGTGTGTGTGTGTGTGTGTGTGTGTGTGTGTGAGTGAGTGTGTGTGAGTGTGCAGGTGAATAACAGGCCTCTTCTTGTGTATTTTCCCAGGAAGGGTTTTTAATGGATCTGGATGAGCAGACAGAGCGCAGGGAATAAAAAGCCCGTTGTTCATGTTCATGCTTTATGCTTTCAACCCAAAAAATGTACAAACACTGAATCTCTTTTACCTTTTCAGACAGGAGGAGCATGCAGCAATACAAATACACAGACAGCAGGTCATTTTACAGATTAAAAAAACTTAAGTTGAACCAACACGGCTGTCAGCTACTGAATAAAAAACATCTAGATTTCATTTCTTAAAAAGTGCATCAGAGACAGTGGATCCTTGCATTCATGGTCAAACACCTCCAGTGGTTTTCTTTAAACCTCTGACATAAATATATGATTTCAAGTCTTATTTCATCTTCTCATCTCTGCGATTGTTCTTATGGATTATAAAACAATACATTTTAAAATAGGATAAAAGACTGGGTCATTATTTGGTTTACCATAAGCTAGTTTGCATTTTCATGAAGATTTTCCTCTTGAGTTTTGCTGCATTTATTAACACCTTGGGAAGAAAAATCCCAAAATGAACTTCCTTTAAGATTTAACTTTTGTTTCGGGAGCAAAAAAGAAACAGCAGAGAGGCCTCAGTGAAGAGAAAGAAATCTTAAAAGGTCATTAATCTGCGACTTTTCTTTCTGCTTGAGAAGAAAAGGCTGCAAACACAAAAGATCTGGATAATTTGTCAAGACATGATCTGACTGGAGTCAGTCTGAAGGAATGTGGAGCAAAAAACAATAGTAAAATAAACTGAATAAAACTATTTTAGTTTCTGTCATAACTCTGAAAATAAAACGGATTCACAGGAAAAACAAAATATATCTAATTCTTATCGTTATTGACTGAGGTCAGAGGTCAACTTGCTGTTTCTTTGCATGATGGGAAACATGTTCAGGCTTGAGGCTTTGATGGATGAATTTCTTTCTTTTCACGAAAAATAAAAATAAAAATATCCTGATGACTGACGCTCGTCCTCGCGTTCGCGCACTTGGCGTCCTGGAGATGAAACGTTGCTTTGGAGGTGAGGAAGTTTCTCCTTTGAACTGTTTTTATAAAAAGAGACAGATTCCCGTCAGTGCACCGCCACCGCGGACTGCAGTGCCGCGGAGGCCGAGGAGGACAGCGTCTCTCCAGGCGCGGCCGGGCTGCTCTGGCCGGTGGCCGTCTGCGGGGATGTGGGGCTCAGAGACTGGGGAGAGTTCGCAAGGAAGGCCGGGATGTGTGTCGGTAACCCCGGCAGGCCAGGCATTGAGGTGGGCGTGGGTTTGATGGGCACTGGGATGGCGGGCAGAGTCTGCCCGCCGTGACAGATGGACTTTAGCGGCATGCCGTAAGCTGAGTAGTCGCTGGTGGCCATGGAGATGGGAGCCGCGGTGTCCATCATCCCGGGGCCGTACACGTGCGGCCAGGCCGGGGTCAGCTGGTTGTGGAGCGGGTACCCGGTGGTGGAGAAGGCCGCCAGCCCGCCCGGCATCTTGTACTCTCTGGCGATGATGTTCTCGATGGCGAACGGGTGTTTGAAGCTGGACGGCTGGGTCACGGGGCTCAGGTTGTATCCGCCCGGCATCTGCGGGAGGTGCGCGGCGGCGTGCAGCGCGCTGAGCCGCAGCTTGGCCTGCTGCTGTAGGTAGTGGGCGGCATCATGCGGCTTGCTGGGCGCAAGCGGGTCCGTGGCCTGCATGCTGCCCACTTTAAAGCGCTTCCTGCGCCGCAGAAAACTCCCGTTCTCAAACATGTCGCCGCAGCTCGGGTGCAGAGCCCAAAAACTGCCCTTGCCGGGCTGGTCCGGTCTGCGGGGGATCTTAATGAAGCAGTCGTTGAAGGAGAGGTTGTGTCGCAGGGAGTTCTGCCACCGCTGCGTGTTCTCCCGGTAGTACGGGAACCGGTCCATGATGAACTTGTAAATCTCACTGAGGGGGAGCATCTTCTCCGGGCAGCTCTGGATGGCCATGGCCGTGAGGGAGATGTAAGAGTACGGAGGCTTCTGGTCGCTGTACGTGTTCCTTCCCGGGCGAGGCATTATTCTAACTGGATCGGACTGGACCGGACCGGGCCGGGATGAGTTCAGTCTCTGTCTGTTTAGAGCTGGTAAGACTAGCTTCACTCCCTCCAAACTTTGTCCAGACTGTTCCAACTCTTCAAAACAGCGTTACGCACGAGGAGAAACTCTGCTGGCGTTCGGCACGCATTGTCCCGTCTTTCACGCACAGTGCAGGAGTCGCAACTCCGCCGCGAAGTTGAGGAAAAGTTCAAGAAGCAGCGGCTGGTTCCTCCTGTTTCTCCTGCCTGCCTGCTGCGGGTCCCCGGCAGGTGCAGCGCGGTGTCCGTCCTCCTCCTGCCCCGCTGCTGAGCTGCGCTAAGCGGCTGCTGCCTCCTCCATGTCCCTCTCCCAGTCTATCCCGTCTGCGGGCTGGACGGCGGTGACAGGAGCAGAAAAGACCCCCGGAGAGGAGCTTCATTAATGGGCCACTTCTTCACCATCACATGATCAGAGCCAGGAGGAGGAGGGAGGGGGAGTGGGCTCAGGGGGGAAACGGGGGCACATTGTGGTTTCATTTACACGTATTTACATGGACGCACTAAGCCAACACAAGTCACTTTTACTTGAAGGCGCGGCGGCAAAAACAGTTGAGAGAATCCGACCACAGGAGCCTGGTGTTCGGGGCTGTTTGACGGAGCTGCGCTGCGCTCTGGAGGTATGTTCGTCTGTCTGGCACCATTTTACGCAGTGTGTGTGTGTGTGTGTGTGTGTGTGTGTGTGTGTGTGTGTGTGTGTGTGTGTGTGTTGGGGGGGGGGCCTCACCAATTTGCATTGACAAATAGAGCCGCTGAGAGCTGCTGTTTGAGCGCCTTTAATCTGCTTTGTTTCTCGCTCAGTCTGCTTCGAACACATCCAATGATCATTAAGATGACACACACACACACACACACACGGTGCTGGACAGTGGTTTCTGACACGTGTCACAGCAGCTCAGGTATCTTCTCAGACTTCATGGGCTGAATTTCAGGTCTTTGCAGTTCAAACTTTGAATAAATCGTCTCTCACAGATGTTTTTTTCTGCCTGGAACGAACATCTAAACTTTAAATTGTCTTAATTTTCTCCTGATTTTCACGCGTTAATTAATCCTGCAGACGGTGAATTTGGCTTCTTGAATTCATCTCGAACGAATTCAGACCTTTGAGACTTTATTTAGAGCTTTAATGTTGGCTGGACAGAAATGTTCGTTCTGAGCTCTCAGATGAATTTATGGTTCATCATTAACGAATGATTTCTTTTCCCGTTTCATTTCAGCTTTTTAGTTTGTGTTTTGTTTGGAATTAATTTTTGTTTCTATACGCGGCCTGTTTAAAGTCTAAATAATTCTTTTTAAATCCTAAATCTGCGTTTTTCTTTTAGAGTTGAATCACAAAGATGAATTTATCTGATTGAACTATGAGTGAATTTAAATGTAAAGAACTTTATTATTTTTTCTGTTGTGGAAAAATGTAAATAAATGTTTTACCGGTAATTCCCGTCAGGCACGCACACACGCAGGAGGGTCATCGGTCCACGAGACAAAGGTATTATTATTATTATTATTATTATTATTAAATACCAATACTACTACTACTAATAATAATGATAATAATTTAAAGCAAACTATGAAACACACAGGAATTTCAAAAATCACATCACACACAATCATAATAATAATAATAAATATAAAAGTACTTGGTATGTATGTTGCAGACTGAATTCTTCAGACTGATAATGTCCCTGAAGTAAATTAATTATGTGTGAGAATCATTAGTTAATTGTTGGGATTGATTGATTTATAGATTTTAAAGACGATCAATAATAAACAATGAGGTGTTTAATATTTAGAACATTTTTCCACCGTGTTAAAAATCTAAATGGACACAAACATTAAAGCTTCACTCAGTGGAGTTTTGTAAGTAAAGTAAGTAAAATTGCACTGGAAGGACGCCCTGATTAAAAAGCAGCTGATCGCGGTGTTTGTGTCCGTGAAGGCAGCATATGTCTGATTGTCTCTGAGATCACATGAGATGAATCACTGAGGACAAACGGCCGCAGACCGTTTCTCTTTCAGAGGGAGGATTTAAACTGGAGGAGCTGAAGGTTTTAATATCCCCGGAGGACACAGAGGAGGAGGAGGAGGAGGAGGAGGAGGGTGACACCAAACAGCCACTTTCACACGTCTGACCTTTGACCTGTGAGCTGATAAGCTGACAGAGAGCGTTCAGGATGCAGAGACACGCTCGAACACACAGAAACACTCTGCGGCCCCGAGACGATGAAGACAAACATTCAATTAAGAGAACTGAATGATTACAGCATCGTCTTCCTCAGTGTCCTGATTCAGGCTGTTCTGTTTATTATTCAAAGGGTTAAAACTTCACTGTCCATTTCTGTGTTTATTTATACCACATTTCTACATGAATTATTAGCATTTTTCATCCTTTTGTTCCAATTTATTATTGAAAAAGTGTTTCTGAAGGCAAAGAAAAAGTAAACTGATGTCTGATAATCTGATGTCAGTTTAAATCTTCAATCTTCCTCCTGGAGTTTTTCACCAAATGACTTTGTTTTGAAAATCCTTCCTGACAGACTTCATATTTACCTGCTGCTCGTATTAATAAACGCAGACAGTTTGTAGCTCAGGTTCATTCAGTTCTCTGCTGCTCATCTTTGTTTTATGTTTGTTTTTATGTTTTGCTTTTGTCTTTAATGTTGTACGATGCTTTGTGAGTTTCTTCATAATTATTATTATTATAAAGATAATAATGCCACACTATTATTATACATATAATAATAATAATAATAATAATAATAATAATAATAATAATAATAATAAGGGGAAATTGTCATTATTATTCTACATTTAAACTACAGATTATCTTTATACATAAATAAACAAAAAAAAAACAGTCACGGGAGGTGTGTGTGTGTGTGTGTTTGTGTGTGTGTGTGTGTGTGTGTGTGTGTGTGTGCGTGCGCGCGCGCCTGAGTCACTTACATTGAATATAAATATTTGCAGACCAGCTCATGAACATGAAGATCAGAGTTCAGATTTTAAAAGCCTCTCTGTCATCCTGCCAAAGCTTTGTGATTGGTTACACTGCAGCCAATCAGAGAGCAGGAGTGTAATCTTTACAGGAAAGTCCGAATCGTGACTTTCTAAATGTACGTCTTCCTGTTGGGACGTGCTGTTAAAGCTGCAGAGGACAGAGCAGACGAGTCAGACAGCCTGAACATCTTCACATCGTTCATGCTTTTCTCATCACGTCCTCTTCTGCTTTTGTTTCTTTCTGCTTTTGTTTCTTTTCAGTTTCGTGACTTTTTCTTTGTGTGTCTGAGCTGCTGCGTTCAGTTTTCCTCACAGGAATAAATGAAGTTGTACTGAATTGAATTAAATACCAGCTCTATTACTGTTATTGATAAGATTTAAATTATGGAGCCACAGAAACAATATTATTTGAACAATAATGATAAAAAACAGCAGCTTGTGGCATTAAAGGTGACATGAATATTCAACAAGCTGTCAGTTAGCAGAAGGATTATCATTAGTGTGTGTATGTTTCATTCATTACTCAGCTTCTTTATTAATTAGGGGTGTGTGTGTGTGTGTGTGTGTGTGTGTGATGTCATGAGAGCAAACACTGCAGAGGAAACATTCATGAACGAATGAATGAATGTTTTTGTTTTGCAGAGTTCATCGTCAGATGAAACCAGACTTCTCTGGGACACTCTGTGGACACGTCCATCACTGTTTTGTGGACCAATGCGTCTCGCACACGAGCGCTCCTCAGTGTGCTTCTACGCTCCAGTGTTTCATCTCAGTTAGAGACAGTCACGTCTCCGTGTACCGTCCACAGACTCCTGATCCAACAACACCAGACTCCACAGGAAAAACATTCATTTTTGAAAATTCTGCTGGACAAGATTCAAATGCCAATTTTCTTCATATTTCCTAAAATCACAAATCACATATTTGTCTATCTAGATGCCAGCGTCTGTCCTCAGAGCCTCGATTCAGATGAAGAAAAACTAATGGGGAAAGAAAATGAAAGAAATTTCAGGGAGAGCAACAGAGGAGGGACGGACAGACAGGAAGCAAATGTCTGAATGAACCCAATGACAAAATGCATTAAACCAGGGAGTCACGTGACCTTCACATCCTGTCAGCTTTGTCTTTTTAATGATCAATTCTGTTTTCAATTAATGATGAAAATCATCAACAAATCTAAACCAAGCAAGCAGACACTGTCCAGATATTTCAGGATATTAGCAATGAATCCTGTGAAGGCCCCGATAACTGTGGAAGCTGGTGCGTCTCCACACCTCAGGCAGGTACATTTCTGTCGCACTAATTAGTAAACAGCAAATATGTGTCACTGCCTGATTTATGATAATCAACACAACATATATGACAAAATAAATTACTCGTCTACAAACAGCTTCTCAAAGCTGCGGCTGGATCGTCTCACCTCGTCTCAGACCGACAGCTGAAGATTTTCGACCTCACCATAACTAGACTGGAGCTCCTATTCAGGCTGCAGCTGGTGATTATTTTCATTATCGATTGATTCATCTGCCATAAAGTATCAGAAAATGGTGAAAAGAGCCCGCGCTGACATCAGACTGATGTTCAGTTTATTGTCAGACAACAAAGAGCAGAAAATATTTAAGAAGCTGGAATTTAGCTGTTTCACTTCAAAAATGACTAAAATGATTCCACATCAAAATAAGTTGCTGATTATTATCTAATTGATCAACTGACTCATTGTTTCAGCTGTAGATGTCATCTATCTTTACAATCAGCTAACAATAAGAGCACCAGAGCCTCCTTCACAGCAGCAGCTTCTGCCTGCAGAAAACACTGCTGCCATCGAACGTAACCAAGGAAGAATCCTGTTCCTCTCAATACGGCGATCAAATAAATCTGACTTTCAACAGAGTCGTCTCAGGAAGACGAGCACGTGGAGACATGACTGCTGGAAGAGCAGAAACAACATGGAAACACACTGAAGTGAAGCAGACACGAACGCTGTGCTTCAAACATCCACATGCTGCGTTAGATGGCACAGAAAAATGAAAACCATCTCCCCAATGAAACCTCAGCTGAAACTGTCCAGAGTCCACTGAGCTGAGCTCTGTTCGAAATCTGCCATCATTCAGATATGACTCAACACACCAACGTGTCGGGGCATCTCAGTACTGTCTGACTTCACGCCTGAAATACATAAATCTACAGAAATACCTCAAATATTTCATTAAAAAAAAGCTTCCGTCATTTCTGAAAACAGCTGCTCGCTGTAACATTTAATCACACAGACAGGAAACAGTGCATCAGCTGAGGACTATTTTCAGTGGCGGATTAATCCACATTTGGTGCTCAGCTGCTTGCCTGTCACTGCCACAGAGGCCCAGGTGACGCATCACCTGAAACACTGGTTCAAGGGCATTCTTCTCTGTGTGAAACTACACAGTCAGTGAAGGCAGCATTCACTCCACTGAGCTTAGTGCTCATGGAGACGTCTGACTCTGGACAGACAGACAAACATTCGCATGTTCGGCCTGATGACCACAGGAAACATTAACAGATTGAAAGTGTCTAAATTAATGTATTCATTCGTCAGCTGTGAGCCACTTCTGACCTTACTGACGTCCTCCTAACACACGATGACGTTTGAGGTTGAGGAAACACTGCTGTGGTTTGGGGGTCAGCTGACGGAGCTGCAGCGCTGACGGGAGGCTTCCTGTGTGTGTTTTAGGGTTTTAAAATGCAGAGAAGCAGCAGAGGCGCTGGTGCTTCAGCACGCTTCTAATCAGCCCACAACACTTCAACACACACACACACACACACACACACACACACACACACACACACACACACACACACACACACAGCTGTAAGTTCTCTTAGATGGAGAGCTCATCAGTTGGAGCTCGTCCTCAGGGGACGCCCAACATCAATTTTAATGTAAATCTAAGTGGCAGAAGTGGACACATCCACCCGTTTGTTTGTCAGGATCACTTTTTCAGAGTAATATAACGTGCACGCTACCGTGCTAACTAGCAGTTAGCTCTGATAGCCGTTCAGTGATCAGTGTTTTTTTCTTTAACAGCAGTAGATGCAAAGCTGCTGTAGCTCCACTGACAGCACAGTCCAGTAAATAAAACACAGATTAAAAGGCAGATTAAGATCAGTTAACACATCCAGAGACAAACCTTTAAAGGGCAGTAGAACTAAAGTGATGAGATACAGTCAGCCTCACAGCGTCTTAAAGGGTCATGTGACGATGGATCACAGTGATCAAACACCTGATCACATGGAATATTACAACCTTCCAGGGAGCTGGATCCATTTCTCATGTGCACATAATCTGTGAAAAGCAGCAGATTACTGAGATCTTCACTGTCAACAAATGTCAACGACCAACACCTGAAACAGGAAACACTGCTGCTCCAGCTGACCAATCACACGCTGTTACTGTGTGCATTAATGAAAGTGAAGCAAAGTTTCATCATTTCTTCTGTCACAGATCCTGAATTTGTTTTTTCTGTGTTCTGCTGGATGTTTGTTGAAATGTTCGTTTACTGTCTGTTTGTTGTTTCTGCACCATGTGAGCATGCTGGTAACTGTTGGTAACCAGGTAGTAAATACCACACTAACAACCTGAACCTGTGTGTTTCATCTGTTACAAATCTAAATATTCCTCTGGCGTCGAATCAGAGCGTCGCCGAGGCTCCAATTTGTGACGGATTAATGACAGCCCCCCCGCTGCTGCCACAGCGGCAGGTTAGCCGGGCCCTTATTATGAAATAAATGAATGGGTGCCACTGAACGTGTCATGGCCGTTACCACCCAGCACGCCGCCTACAACCCCCCCCATCAGAGCCAGTAGCCTCCATTAGAGCCGCTGATTTATCAGGAGGAGGAGAGAATTCAAAACAATGTAAATCACTCAATTACACTGTTTGAATATGGAGGGACACAGTGGAAACCAGTACATTAGACTGGGAGGTTCACAGTCCCAGTTTGGGAATGTTCTCATAACGTCTGATAACATTCTCTAAATGTTCAGACATCAGCAGGTTCAATCCAGAGCCGGATTAAAAACCACAACGGAGCTGTGGACTCCACCTTGAACACTGAACCCAGATCTGTTAATGCGTCCACGTATGGACACGTCGTCTTATGCCTCTACAGTCCCATTCATTTCTCCCATAGACAACAGATAACAACAACAACAACAACAACAACAACAGATGGACACAATAATAACAATTGACCACAAACAGCAGTTTACACTCAAATATGCCCCATGTTCACCAGAAAACAGTCAAAATAAAACATGAATGACTGTTTGTCTCTGTCCTGCTGTGTGGATCTGATTCACCAATGGAGACAAACAGCAGGTGGAGCTGTCAGCACCATTAAACCACCACAGAAGAAGAGACACAACGAGACGACATCAGTCAAAGAGCTGCAGTCAAAGGTCAATTGATGAAAACATGATGGAGACCAGATGTTTCTGTTGGTTTCATGTGGTCATGTGAGGAAGGTCACAGCCTCCTCCTCCTCCTCACAGATCTGATGTTGTCAGCTCTTCACTGTTAGCGGTCAGCTCTGGAGAGAGCCAGGCTAGCTGTTCCCCCCTGTTTCCAGTCTTTATGCTAAGCTAAGCTAACCTGCTGCTGGCCGTACAGCGGAATCGATCTGAACATGTAACGCTCAAAGAAAGTGAATAAACACATTTCCCAAAATACTGAACTGTTGAATAGATATTAATGACCATCCTGAGGATCAGTCCAGTTAATATGGGATTAATGATCACAAACCCACTGACACAGCCAGAGGTCTGAGGACGAGGTCAGTCTGCCTGATGTCAAAGCAGCACACCTGTCACACGTCCAGAGCTGAATTAAGACCTTCTCAACCATCAGGGCATTCAAGGCCTTGAATCTAATCCACAGACCAGGTACCGACAGACATCCACAGCCACCGTGCTTGTTAATAGTCAGAGAGGTCAGAGGTTAAGCACAGGCCTGTGACCCCCTGAGTGTCTTCAGTACAGATCAGTTCAGAACAGACTTGTGTATATATATTTAAATTGTTATATTTTATGCTCTTATTTTAGTAGATGTGTCATGCACCAATTTCACCAGAACAAATTCCTCGTATGTGTAAAAGTGTACTTGCCAATAAAGCTTTTTCTGATTCTGATTCTGATTCTGAGTAGCAGTGTGTGATTTACCTCCTGCTGTCAGCAGCTCTCATCTCAGTCCACATCACACAGGTCTGGAGTCATGGATGAATCCACTTTCAGCTGCCTGCGTGGTCTTCATCAGGAACCTGCAGAGGAACGACACTTCGTTTGTCCACCATGATGGTCGAGGTGAAGCAGCTTTCAATCATTTCTGTGTTCACTTGAAGGCAACAAAGTGAAAACATCTGACATCTTAAACCCTGTTATCCACATCCAGCTCAGACCAACCATCTTCAGCTGTCAATGAGACAAATAATAACGTAAGAAAAGTTGGAAACAGACAATTTAGACATTTTTATTACAAACTGACACCAAATATTTAATAATCAAAATCATTTCCAGTTAATTTTCTGTCAATCAGCTGATTGACTGATTGACTAATTGTTGTTTCTTTTATTAATTATTCTCTTTACCAAAAAGAGAACTGGCGTTACCATCTTATCTGTTTCCTTACAAACAAATGAGATGACTTCTTTCCTGACAACACACTGTCCTCAGGTGTGTCTGCTGACTGTGCCTGAAAGTCAAAACCCTGGGCTAAAGGAGATCCGGGTTCAGCAGGTGTGTCTGCTCTGCTCGGCCTCACGCTCGACTGACTCTGTGTTCAGGAGGCGATTACTTCAATTAAACCGCTGATTAAGCAAATTGGAGGCTGATTAGTAAACGAGCAGCGGTCTTCAGGAGAGGTGCTAATTAGGGAGGCGATTAGCGTCTGTCAAGAGCAGCGAATGAGGCTTCGGCACTCGTTAAGAGATTATTACTCCACCGGCTGCCAATACAGCAACCTCACACTGAGACACAGCAGAGAGGAAATCTACATATTTACAAGTGTTTTTCACCGACTGGAAGCAACTTTACACTTCATGAACGCAGCCATAATTTTTATTTTTCTAATAACAACGAAAGAAATGACAATTTTAACACAGTTTGACAGTGTGTTGGTGTCTCTGGTCTAGGGATGCAGCAATTAACCGATTTTACTATTAACCGCACTTTAAAACGTCACGGTTATTTAATCCCAAAGGCTCCGCTACACCGAGTGTTTATGTTCTCACTCGCAAAAAACGGACATTATGCTGGCACATTATTTTCGGCAAAACCTGCACGGAACGAAAACAAAGTTACGCTAGCGGCGCACCTGCTTTAAGTGCCGTGCGTATCAAGAGATATGGAGGCTACGCTACAGTAGCTTAGCAATGGCAGAAGGACCAGGCAGCGAAACTTTGTTTCCACCGAAGAAAAGAGTGAAGTCGGCAGTGTGGGAGCATTTCGGATACAATACGAATGACCAGGGAGTCATTCAAGACGACGGATCACCTGTCTGCAAAATCTGCCGAAAAAAAGTTGCAAAAAAGCATTTGCGGGATCACCACCCAGCTTTACACGCCAAAGTAAAGGTAGCACATAATAACTGAGTTAAATTACGTTTACGGCAAGTTATTTAATGAAACACTGAGTTGGTAGGGAGTTAAACATGAACGTGTCACTTAAAATCAGTGGCATAGCGTGAGAGTTGAGCTTTTAGTTCAATGTTGACAAACAGCAGCGAAGCGGCATGTTTTCCTATGGAAGACAAAACTGCTCCTCAAGGGCTTCTGTCAGTGACTGTTTAACGTCACAGTTTGCTTCTTCCCATCTGTGCTGAGTAAACTCTGGGCTTTGTAGGTTAATATACCAGGTGTAAAACACTAACTATCAATGCAAAAATACACAAACTGAAAATACTAAATAATTTTGTATAGTTGATCAAAATAGCCATGCAGACACAGTCCTGCAGCCTTTCACTCCATTTGTATTTTTCAAAAGGGAAATACTGACATGGATGTTTACAGAGCAGGTCACTTTATTTAATTCCAAAGGGAGTTTTTGTTTATCTTTATTTATTATTTTTGTACTGTATTATTTGATTACTATGTTATTTCTGACAGCAATAAATATCACATTAAAATCTCTAAAGAATGTTCATGTGATTTTATACATTAGTTCATTAGTAGTGTTGTGAAATTAATTAATGTATAATCGTGATAATCGTGAAACCGTGATTATTCCTCAGACTATAATCGTACAATCAAAATCTATAATCGTTGCATCCCTACTCTGGTCATGATGAATCTGCACCTCTCCTCGTCTTCTCTGAGTTTAATAGTGACTTTCAGCTCGTCGTTCATCTGTCAGATACAAACTTCACCGTTCTTCACTCGGTTCACTTCTTGCTGAGCAGCAAACAGCAGACAGACTCAGTTAGAAACGAGCTGTTGAACATAGTGAAGCATTTAGCAGCCAAAGAGCCAGATATTTCCCTCAGGAGCTGGAGGAGACTAAAAACAGAGCTAACAGAGAAAGAAGACTGGACTGACGTTCATCAGGAGACACAAACAGGACTCCACATCAGTCATCATGCTGTTCTGCAGCATGTCTGCTAACAAGTTCAACACAACTTAAGAGGGTGAACATATGTTAATGTTGTGTTCATGGCTTTCTGCTGAAAACAAGAGGACAAAAACACAAAAAAATCAGAAGAGGGAACAAAGAAAGTGCACTGGTGAAGGCTGATTGGCTGAAGCTCAGGGGACTGAAGGGCTGATGAGAAGTGGGAACAGGTGTGTGGATGGGTGGGGCAGTCAGGTGATGAGGAAGGAAGGGGAAGTATCGCTTAGTTTCTGCTGCAGGTGGTAAGCCAGTTAGCCAGACATGCTAACATCAGCAGCTACTGTTTGAGCAGGTAACGACAATGTTTTATTGGCTCACACGTTTGCCCTCCAGACTGCTGACAGCGAGTGTCTCCTCACGTAGACCATCAACACGCAGAGAAACATGAAGCTAACAGCCTGCGGGGCTCGTTACAGTTTCTGAGCTCTGATTGGACAGCTGCTGTCTGGAGGAGGGGTTGAGTGAAGAGTCAGTGGAAAGCTCCAGAACAGCTACTAAATGGTCCGAGCTGAAGAATGAGCTTTCAGACACAGCAGGTTTAGGGTTTCATTAAAAGATCTGGAACGAACAACCTCAAAAACAAATTATGTGAAATCTGTTGAAATGATGAAACTCAAGTTTTAGAAGGTTCAAACTGTGGTCGTGTTTGTGCTGCTGGATTTCAGACGTTGGGCTCTGTGAGGACATCCTGATGAGGCCTGAATGGGTCTTGTACGTGTCGTCTCTCCGCAGAGGCAGCTGTTATTTTCGGCATCTTGACTCTGAGCTCGTGAAGTGCTCCCTGCTCGGCCTTGTTATACGATACGCTTCTTCATAAATGCAGCCAATCGAGTGCATCACGTTCATGAATATCCGCGGCTGCGCGTCACTCGGGATAACACTCCATAACATTTTGCCCAGGGCCTAATTATTCCATTTGCCTGGACCTGGATGCCATTTAGATGCAAGGTAATTCAGCGTGGTATAACTCAATTAAATTTCTCCTGACTGGGATTTATGGAACATCAATAGCTCCTCAGTGGGACCAATGGGAACGCTCCTTATTTATCCCCAAGTCCTCCTGATGTTGCATTTCTGCAGCTCAATTAAATACACGAGCAATGAGAATGTTTCACAAGTCTGTAATGAGAAAAGACTGGATCCTCCTCCTCCTCCTCCTCCTCCTCCTCCTCCTGCAGACTGGATTTCAGAGGGAGGTGGTGAATTAGCAGGAGCTCAGCACTCATTACCTCTGAAATTAACTTTTAAAGACAGCAGAAACTGTTCGGACCGCCGAGCGTCTGACGCTCATACAGACTTCACATGTTTACGTTCAGTGTTAGTGAATACATCCATTTAACTTTAAGACACAGAAAAAGACAAAATGTCTTCAGCTGTTCATCAATCCGATATTTAGTCTGTGTGGAAACTCTAAACTGTGACATCAGTGATGAGGAAGAATTCAGATCCTTTACTGAAGGAAAAGTATGACAATGTAAAAATACTCAGTCACACATCCTTTAATGAAAAGGTTACTTCAGTAAAAGTACAAAGAGGAAAATGTACTTCAAGTATTGAAAGTACCCAGTGCAGTAAAGTGTCCCGTGTGACTGTCCAATGAGAGATTCTATCAAGATTAACAATCTCAGACTGAACGTCTTCTTCGCAGACAGACAAACACTGAAGGTCCTGAGATCCTTCCATTCACTCACTGCTGCATCAAGGTGGATTCCACTGCAGTTAAACAGAGTTCAAAGGTCACTCACACACATAACATTAGTCACAGGCTGACAGGCTTTTAGTTGGTAACAACCCTGCTGTCTCTCTGCAAACAAGTCCTTCAAAAGGGAATGCAGGTTAAACAGCAGCAGGACATCACCTGTTTGTCCTCTGAAGGCAAAGAAAGCTGTGTCACAGTTTCAGGCTGTTTCCTAACAGCACAGGAAACAATGAGCCAATGTTCACTGTCAACATTTTGACATTTATCACCATATTAGCCAGGTGAGGCTCAAACAGGTCAAATCCCCCAGTGTTTCACAACAGAATCCAAAAAGTTATGTAAAGAAACGCGTGCAGTTCTCAGTAAAAAGTGTGACAGTGTGAACCATCGTTTGACAGTCACACCAGCAGCATTACAGCCATCACTACAGCTGAACCACACCTGTGTGAGCCGTCACACACAGGTGGAGGTCGGCAGTGTATTAGAGAGCTCGAGGCTAGAACGGTCCCGTCCGTCCATCCGTCCGTCCGACCGCTGTGATCGAAACGTTACGACACCAGATCACATTAAACACGTTGACTGTTCAGTGACATGACAGACACAGCTGTGCTAACAGCTGCTAACTCACTACTCACCAGGAGCTATCACAGTTGGATCACTGTTAGCAAACAACAAAGCTGGCTATAATAATGTTAGCTCATATGCTTAGCTAACGTTAACAGATGTTAACAGATAATGTGCTTAGCTAGCAAACTGACAGGGTGATGCTGTGCTGCACTTTCCGTTGGCTAACATCGACTCTTCTCGTTCGCCTCGTGTTGGTGTTGCTCTGCTTCTTTCAGGAAGAAAAGAGGAGTGAACAGGTCAGAGATCAAACCTAAACCCTCAAACATTTCATTACTATCCAACAGTGTCCGTGTGTCCACAGAACACTTTAGAGTGAATGTTTGCTTTCACACACAAACGGCTGATTGAGCTTCAAAACTTTTCTTCACTTTCACTTCTCTTGTTGATTAATGAGTGTCAGTGTAATCAATACAAAAGGCAGATTTTGTTGCGGTGAAGTCTTGAACTGAATCGCTGTGATTTGTTCTGAGCGAAGCCACCAGACTGAGCTGTGACTGAAGCTCTGCTGACATCACGCCGCCACAGACAACGACCAATTACAGCCGGTTTTGTTTTAGGGGTCATTATAATTAATGACAGTCTGGAGCACCGTTACGAGCCTCTCAAGTCCTTCACAGATAAAAGCCGTTTGGCATCTGGGCTCCATCGGCGTCGAGGCGGCTGCTTACAGCGAGCCGCCGCCATCCCCGCCGCCTCTGCTGTACGATACTATGAATATTTAATTAATAATTAGTCATGTAATTCCTCCTCAGGAGTTATTATCCCTCAAACTGGTTTGTGAATTTAATTATTAGCAGCCTTTTTGTTTCCACGTCCCCCTCATTACTGTCAGGATTGATGTAACATAAACTTCATTAAAAATTAAAGTAGGATTCTTTAATTACGAGGCCGCCCTCGCTGAAGCCAGAATTAGCCAACTCAGTGATGTGCAAATGAGAGCATTATTTAAGAAACATGCTGGAAGTAGTTATGCTAATTCACCGGGGTTCACAGTGGCAGACCTTTCCACTCGCGGTTGCATATTCATTAAATGCACTATGCAAATTTAATGTAGCAGCCTTAGTAATGCCTTGTTAATTTATTCAGATTTATTGAGTAAGACTTGTAAAAAGTACCAATTTAATTAGCCCATCTCCGCGGATGGCGGCCGGTGATCGCTGAGCTTTTTAAAAAGACGCGGCGGAGAAAAAAGAAGAAACATCATGTTTTACAATTCACGGGGTTTAAAGGGGGATATTTGCTGCACTTATGGGGACGCTCAGAGAGAAATCACTTAAACTGCTCCTCCTGCTCCCAGAAGGAGGCTGGAGGAGGAAATGAGGCCATCTCCTCTGAGTGAAGGCTGAGTCCACAGCTTTAATGGCTGAAATGATGCCGGAGAGGCCGATACCTCGACGTCTGGGTCGACCCACAGATGTTTACTGACGGCGGATCACAGGACGCGATGCCGAAACACCAAAACGCCACCGGAGGATCCCAAAACTCACAGCAAACAGCAAGAAAAACACAAAGAGGTGCACTTTGCTCTTTCATTAAACTCTACAGACGTGAGAGGAAAAGGTCACGAGGTCAAAGAAAGACAAAGAGGAAATGCAGAGCTCAGGTGAAAAACTCGTTTCCTCTGATATTCAGTCAGATCACCTGGAAGAAAGACGGGAGGGAAGGAGAGAACAAGAACAAACAAGGAAGGAAAGGGAAGAACGGGAGAAGAAGGTACAATGAGCCAAAACAAGTGAAAACACCTGTGGGGGGTGCAGCACCTTGAGGCATTCTGGGAACTGTAGTTGTTTACTGCTCGCTGGCACCACCTTCCATTTGTTGTCCAGTTTGTCTCCTGACTTCAATTTTCAGAGCAAACAGCATGAAGCCTGAGTACGAGGCAGCAAACAGGCAGACAGGAAGTGCAAACAGGAACCAGTCTGTTAGTGAAATGCACCTTGGGAGTCGTAGTTAACTTCTTTATGTCCACTGGCTTGTTTGTTTGATTTTTTTTTATGAATTTCCAGATATTTTCTGACACAGTTGTTCATGTTTTGCACTGATGCTTCAGCTGAGAGGCTCATGCTGATCTGCGGACGTTTGTATGGAAAAAATTAACAGAAACTTCTGGAAGCAGGACGCTGTAGAACCCAGCGAGAACAGGAACCCGACCAGAGCTAAAGGCGGCCATGTTTTCACAGACAGTGGAATAAGAGGACTTTCTGGGACTAGGAGCTGCTGAGGCTCCTTCTCACTGATATTTGCTGTCCTCTGAAATGTTTTGCTGCTCATCGTGTACTTTTAGATAAACGTTGTTTCATCTTCTCAGACTGAACAGAAAAAGCAGATCAGAGCTTCTCGTGTCACGCTGTGGAGGGTCGACTCTGGTCTGTGTGGGCGCTGATCCTCAGCTCACAGGTGACTCACTTTGCGTTTACCTGTGCCGCTCTGCAGCTGATCCCAGGAGTATTTCACAGAAGCTTTGCGGTTGTGTTGGATCATATATCAACACGTCGGAGTCTTTGCTCGTGTTTCTCTCTCTGTGTTTCTGCTGCCGTTGTCGGCCCTCGTCCTCGGCAGCATTAGGAGGAAACAGATTGGTGAATCAGTGAATTAAACCCACAGATAACCTGCAGGAAATCCCCCCCGACCGCCACTCTCACAGGGACTTACTGAGTTGTCTGAAAGAAAAATGGAATAACAGGCTTCTTAAGGTCAAGATTTGCTGTGCTGGGGCTCGTCTCAGACATAAATGCTCGGTAATACCGGGTCGGCTGATTGCTTTACTCTCCAGACGATGTCAATTTTTGTCCGAGGAGCGGTGGGCGCGGTTGGTATTAAGGCTGCGGCGTGTGGAGGGCCCTTGTCGGTGGCGGTGTGTTGGCTTGCAGACGAGTCCTAAAGCCCAGCTCTATTATCAGCCGAGCCTGGAGGAAGGCGGCTGGCAGCTCACAGAGTAATAGCACATTACATTCTTAATGTTTCTGATACACAAGACGCTCCTTGTACAATTCTCCCGTGATCTCTGCACAACCTTTTTGTTTTCTTCCT
Source organism: Chaetodon auriga (assembly GCF_051107435.1). NCBI lineage: Eukaryota > Metazoa > Chordata > Actinopteri > Chaetodontiformes > Chaetodontidae > Chaetodon > Chaetodon auriga. The sequence continues at coordinate 32,681,403 of NC_135074.1, read as the reverse complement.
GTTGTTGTTTTGTCACATTGCTCTGTCCTCCCTCAGCGTTTCAGCTCGGACTCGCCGCGCCGCATTAATCAAACCGGAGCGCGGCGTCGAGGGAGGAAGGAAGTCATTAGAGTGGATGAATCTGTTGTATTTACTCCTCTGTTATGCAATAATAGAGACAGACGACGGTGCGGGACAGAAGGAAATGATGGTCTTTACACAGCACAGTCGTTTGGCTTTGAGAGTCAGAGCTGCTTAGAAAGAGACGCTGTTTGAGTCTCAGCTGGCGTCAAATCCGTCTAGAAGACGAGTCAAGACGAGACAGACGAGAAAAACACTGATCTGAGTTAAACACGTTCCAGTGTTTGTTAACGTCTGCTGGACCCTCCGCTGTCTCTGTTTTTATAAACCCAGAACACTGTTTGAACTCACAGAGCTTTATTTACAATGACAGCGGACGTCTTCGGCGTTTCAAAGACACCAAAGATGTCGGCTGAAGAAATTTGTGCACAAACTGATGCAGAAGACATCTGATGTCTTTCACAGCAGTTACATCACGTTAGATCTTTTCTAATGTTAAATGTTTGGATGTTTTAAAGTGCAAGTTATGAACAGCCTTAAATTCAGTTTTGTCTCTTTCATATTCTCAACAACAGCCTCCTGTTTGAGGGGCGTGTCCACACCTGATAATTGCGAGACTGAAGTGAGAACACCTGCAGCTCATTCACACATCACTGAGTGTGTCCACATCTGCGTCAGTGTCACTGAGTTCTGTTCAGAAGTACAAGTCCGAAGTACTTCTACCTCACTTCTTTTCATGTCACTTTCTGTCTGTACTCTGCTGCATTTCAGATGCAAATACTACTAAAATACTTTTTACCTCAGTAAATTTAACTGATAACTTTTCTTTGCAGATTCAGGTTATTAATACAAATTATAATCGACTAATAAAATATGATGTATTATTATAGATTAATGTTAGACTTTATTGATCTGGGGGGGAAATTCACAAGCTACCCATCAGTATATAAAGTCATTAAAATGAGCTCAATCTTCACCAGCTGCAACATTAAAGTGATGAACACATTAATGCATCAATAATTCTAATCCAATAATATATTATTCTGAAATGAGCCATTCTGCATAATGAGAACTTTCCTTTTGGCACTTTAAGTACATTTTGATGCTAATACTTCCGTACTCACTGTGGAAAAAGGATCTTACTCACTTGTTCTGGATCTTTCGACGGTATCACGTGGTTTTCATCAGCAGGCTGAGTCTGTTCAGCTGTTGTGGAGCAAAGTTTAGGAGAAATTAGAGCTTCACGAGCTCAATGCATGACATTTATAAAACCTGCTTAAATACTATACTATGAAGTTATACTGTATCATTACTACATCTCACCTTATATTTATATCCCATACATTATCTTGCTAATATGTTAAACTGTTTTTTCATATTTGTACTACATTTCTATACCAATACAAACATGCATGTAGTATCATGATTTTTTGTTGTTCTATGAAGTCATTGTCTGCTGTTACAGAAGATGGTTTCTTACTACTCATACATGTACTGTGCTTCACTTCAGACAGTACTGCGGTATCAGTAGTACAACACTGGTTGTGTGTACTGCTTGCCTTGTACCTTTACGTTTACCTGCATTGTACAGTTTCTATTCTTATGTCTAGTATATACTTTTAATTTCTTATTTTCTAAGTTATCAGAACTTATTTCTGTCTCTGTGCTGTTGAAAGAGAAGATGAATAAAGTCTGATCTTCTCTTTCAGTTTATAGACCTGGATGAAGACCTGCAGGCTGATTGGTCCTTCATGGCACATGGTTGGCAGGGACGGCCTGCAGTCAGCGGTTGGCAGAATAAAATGTTGGCATAGCATGTTAAATTAGCACATTTCATATGAATCATTTCAGTGTTTCTACAGCATATATCAAAGTGTTCAGACGACCAGTTCATTTACATGAGCGGCATTTCTTATTGGTGGGAGGGGTGGTGGTGCTGGCGGGACAGTGAGGAGAGACGACCAGTCAGCAGACCGCTGATCTGATCGTGTTGGTGTCAACAGAACGAGCAGTTTAAGACAAACATTTGTAACCTTCACAACTGGATTTTGTGCCTAAACATGAGCAGATATTGAACGCAGCACTGTCACTTGAGAAGTGAAATGTCAAGTTTGAAGGTAAAGAAACATAAACTTAAACACGTTTAACATTTGCAGAAGCGTACAATGCTAACAGTTGTTCCGGCATCAACTCACCTGTACACGGTCTGTGCATTTCATGTGAGAAAGAAGGAACGTGGGAAATGTTTCTTTGGTAAAAAACTAAATAAATGTTTAGAGGGATGCTGGAAGTGAAATACAGGAGGTGAATCCACGGACAGTAAATCCAGCTGGCTCTCTGTCTACTTGTATACTTTCTTTGAACACTTATTGGTTCATTTTCTTCTCGTAGTCAAAGAACCGGAGGTTTTACTTCGTCTTTGTCTGTGCATATATTTGCAGCAGAACTTCATTTCCCTCGCAGGCGATTAAACAAATAAAAGCTGGCTAATAAATAAGGATTCAATTATCAAAAGATTAGTGTGTGATTTTGTTTTGATATTAACTCTGATTTAAAAGCAGCACAGCTCTGTCCTGTTCCTGTATGCCTGTGCTAATTAAATCAAAATCCTCTTCAAACACATCACAAACCACAGACTCAGGTTTGGGAATCGTCCGGAGAAAACTACGAGACTCTGTGTTTGAAAGTGTTTTTTCAGGGCTTAACCAGCACACAGTTTCAATTAATTCAGAGGAAACTTCAATGAAACTGAAGCAGGAAAACAATCTGAGCCTGTAATCCATCCATCACAGGGGACGATCCCCTGGTTTTTTTTAGACCCTGAATGCAGCACGGCTCCCTGGACTAACAGCTTATCATCGTCTGCTTCACTGATTAAAAGTTTCTCGTCAGTTTTCGCTTCAGTCTGTGAGAGGACGTCCATCTGTGGATGTTTCCACCTCAACCAGGGTCTGACTTCTGCAGCTCAGATGTTCTGTGAGTCTCTTTTAAAGTTTTCTTTTGGATGCAAGTGAAAAATGAATGGAATGAAGACTTAGACTTCAGACTGCTTCTTTATTGATCCCAATTAGGGAAAGTGTTTTGCTGCAGTAGCAAACATACAGACAACACAAAATGTATACAAAGTTTGATGAAATGTTGGTCCAGGTGGATGATGGACGACAAAGTGAGTCCTGTGTGAAGTTATGTTCGCTTTGCTTCAGGTCAGACAGAGACTGTGGTTTCACTTACATGTTAAAGAAAACTCATCATGTCTTCTGCCTCAAGTCATTGTCGACCTTCTCGATATTTAACTATGACAGCCATCTTTCCTGAACCTGGAAGGAAAATTCTGGTAATTTTCTCTGATATTAAGGCCAAAAAAAAAAACTCCAGGGAGAGTCTGTATTTTCAGGTCTGCTGCGCCGTGGGCTGGACCAGCCCCCGACAGAAGTAAACCTATTATTTACACAAATATACTTTCACTAAAATAATTCATGTGACAGTTACACTTAGGGCTGGCCGATATGGCTGAAAACTGTATCACGATATAAGTGTCTTATATCGGTAGGGGTGTGCGATATGACGATATTAGATCGTGAAGGATTAGAACGTGTAGACGATCTGCCAAGGTGAGGAGATTGTATGGATCGTCTAGGTCACATTCTATTAATTGCAGCTCTATGCTGATGCACCGACACACCAGACGTATTACGTCGTCAACCTGACCGACCAATCATAGCGAATTACGGGCAGGGACGCAATTTCTTACCCGCTTCCTTGTTTGTGTGTGTAGCGGTAGCCGCATGGAAAGCCATGGCTGAAAGCCAAACGGAGGAGCTGGTTGCTAAAAAAAACTCCACTTACATTATATGGAATTGGTTTGGCTTTTCCCCAAATGACAAAGCGCAAACAAAAGTAATTTGCAAAGTTTGCACAGAGACGGTTCGCACGTCGGATGGCAACACGACGAACTTGTTCAATCACTTCAAGAGAAAGCACCCTAAACAGTATGCTGAGAGCCAAACAGCGAGGGGATCGCCGGTGGCACCGCAGCCAGAGGCAGCAGCTAGAGGCAGCAGCTAGACCCAAACAGACAATGTTAACACAGGCATTTGATAAAGGCACTCCGTATGAGAAGACAAGCAAGCGGTGGAAAGAGGTAACAGAAGCAGTTACCTTTTATCTTGCGAAAGATATGGTTCCGTTCAAGACAGTAGAAAACGAGGGGTTCAAATGCCTGCTCAAAGTAGTTGACCCACGGTACGAGCTGCCCAGCCGAAAATACTTCTCCAACACTGCCATTCCACGTCTCTACTCTGAATGCCGAGAAAAGATTGAACGCAAAGTTCAGAACGTCCAGTTTTTCGCAACAACGAGTGATCTGTGGTCCAGCCGCACTTCAGAGCCTTATTTGAGCCTGACCATTCATTATATTGACGACTGGAAGCTCTGCAGTGCGACTCTGCAAACAACATATTTCCCAGAAGATCACACGGGGGAGCTCATATCGCAAGGGCTGAGAGACGCTCTTCAATGCTGGGGACTCAAAGAGAAGAACATGACCTGCATGACCACAGACAGTGGGACTAACATGGTGAAGGCCTTGGAACTAAACAACTGGACTCGTCTGCCCTGCTTTGGGCACAGACTGCACCTAGCCATTGGTGAGTGAACTTCAAATAAATTAATATAATGCAAAGATGGGGCGTAAGATGCTTAACAAATCTGGATCAGATAAAAAAAATAAGCAATAGGTTAAAACAAGCAATAATAGCACCTTATTAATGATGATTTGCTGCTAACTTCAGAATAAACTAGGGACACAGAACAAAGTAATTTATTACATTAGTCTATGATTAAAAAACATTTTATTGAAATGTTTTTTTATTACTTCATGAAAAAATATAGCATTAGAATAATCACTTTTTCTGAAATATAAACATATATATAATATTAAACAATCACAGATTAAAATGTACCTTTTGCTGATTTTATTTTAATTTTATCATTACATCTGGTTAATATATCACAGTGTTTCCCACCAATTAAAGAGACTGTGGCGGCCCTCCACAGTCTCGTTTGGGCCCGCCACAGTCTCGTCCCCACCCCGCCCCCCCCACCCCCCCGCTTTCCACCCTCCTCCCCACCTAAAAAATAATAATAATAATAACCAGATCCGTCAGTCAGCCGATTACACAGCTGTAGCCTACTCTACTCTATAGCCCGCGAGCGAGAGCGCGCGCGTGAACACACACGCACGCGCCAACAGGTCGCGTTCATAGACGGTCCTACTGTCTGCTGCATTTGGCGCGATCCGGCGACACCGCATCCATACAGTCGGTGATCCATACATGACAGCAGGCCGGGACGGCATTTCAAGATTGTGTGAGTGCTTGGTTTACGCTTCTGCGTCGCGGCGACGGCGTACCTACGGCGTACACCCTACGCCGTTACTGAGCATTCATAGTTCTGCGTCGAGGGAACGCGTTGCTCCGCAATTCACCTCCAAGCCGCTAGGGGGGTGTTGCTGTGTCTTTGTATGGTTTCACGGGGCTCTTGCTGCCGCGAAGAGGAGTTGTAGAGGTGGTCGTACTTGCGTACCTCCTTGATAATTCTTTCTTCGGCTTGGTCCAGTTTTTCTTGTAGCTCTCACCACAGAAACTTTGAAAATGGCGGTGTTGTTGTGCTGCGACCATAGGGCTGCGACTGAACCGAAAATTACGTTCTGAACGGACCAATCACAGTCCTCGACGTTCACGTCAGGATTTTTTGGAGGTGCACGTCAGGCTACGGCGTAGGGTCCGCGTAGGGGTCTGCGTCGACGGCGTAGGTACGGCGTTGACGCGACGCAGAAGCGTAAACTACTACTAATAAAAGTGGCAGGTATCAAGTTCGATAACGGAGCAGTGTCGGCCATGTTGCTGATCTCATTGCACCAGTCAACTTCTAAACAGAGTCTAACTTTCCGCTATCCCTGGTGCTGATTTCCCGGTAGCTAGCTACTTGTCCGCTATTTCTCCCTCTCCCGCTATTTCTTTCTCTCATCCCTCTGTCGTTTGTGCTCTCTCTCTACCCGTTTATAAAAATTAACATGAAATTAATTATTTAATATCTCTCGTCGGCGAGAAAGAAAAAGAAAAGCGGGATCCGACAGCACTGAGTCAGTGACTCTGCCACAGCCATCGGTGAAGAGGGGTGAGGTTATGGCTTAAAAGCTGTAGCGGAGCCGGCGGGGGGACAGAGGGTGCGGCTGCCCCGGGCCCACGGTTATGAGGGGGCCCATCGCAAGGCTGATGCCGAAAAAACAAAAAGGGAAAGTCGGTCTCTTACTGCTGTATTTGTAAAGATATAAGTGTAAAAAAAAAAAAAAACGGGGAGAAAACAGTCTGAATCAGAGCGTTTCTGAAGATTAAGAGGACATGCCACCTCTCTTGCACTCTCTCTCTCTCTCTCTCTCTCTCTCTCTCTCGTATGTTCTTAAGGATGATACCAACCTGTTATGTTCATATACAGCAATTTATATTACATTCAGTGGTCTCAAAATGCCCTAAAGAGATACATCAGGCTTGAAAACGTACACACACACCCAACCCCGAGGGTCAGAGACCCTCCCACCACAGTCTCCTAAAATCCTGTGGGAAACACTGTATCATGCTCTTCTTCTTTTAGAAAAAAGTGCCAAAGACCCTCGAGTTGTTCGCACAACATCTGTCTGCAAGAAAGTGGTGAGTGCATTCTCCTTCAGCTGGAAGAAGAAAAGGGATTTGAGTCAAGCTCAAACAGAACTTAAACTACCTCAACAAAAACTCATAACAGAGTCGCCAACCCGATGGGGTTCCAAACTTGCCATGATTGAGAGAGTGTTGGACCAAGAAAAGGCCATTTCACAGGTCCTGAAGGCCGACAAGAAGACAAGACACTTAGTACCATTATGGCAAGATATTGATGTAATGGAGTGCGTTAAGAAGGCCCTTGGTCCACTGAGAGATTTCACCGATGCACTTTCAGGGGAGGACTATGTGAGCATCTCATATGTCAAGCCAGTCCTGCACCTGCTGAGAGTCAACCTCCTTAACCTCAGTGATGATGACAGTGAGCTAACAAACACAATCAAGACAACTATCCTCAACTACCTCACTGAAAAGTACCAGGAGCCCATCACTGATGCCCTGCTGGACATGGCTTTGCTTCTGGATCCGAGGTTCAAAACCCAGTACATTGACAGTGACAAGAAAGAGGGAGTACAAGCCAGAGCTGTGTCTGAGCTGGAGTCCATGTTGAATGTACAAGCACAGCATCCACTCCCATCCACATCACAGAGTCCTGAGGCAGAAGAACAAACACCACCAAAGAAAGCAAAGAAGAAAACATTAGCCAGCTTTTTAAAAATCTCAGGTGCTGTATCTGCAGCTGGCACATCGACTTCCCTCCCATCTCTTAGAGAGGCAATAGATGGGGAAATGAAGGCCTATCTTTCCACACCAAATGCAGACAGTGAGATGGATCCTCTCGAATGGTGGAAACTCCATGAGGGAAACTTTCCACGAGTTAGCCAACTAGCTCAAAAGTATCTGTGCATTCCAGCAACAAGCGCTCCCTCAGAACGAGTCTTCAGCACAGGTGGCAACATAGTAACTTGGCAAAGGGCTACTCTCAAGCCAGATAAAGTTGACAAAATGGTTTTCCTGGCTAAAAATCTGTGATAGGAATCTGTCATGATGTCTCCTTTTTAGAAGGAGATAAAAACTCTAAGAAGATATCTGAACAGTAATATGTTCTAAAGCTGCTGGATCTTTAATAATTGGGTTATAGACATTGCAGTTTGATCATTTTTGTTCAAAATTGTTGCACTAAAAGAGATAACCACAGTTACTTAAGTTTGCATTTTTATTTGACCCTATTCAATAAGCTATTTAGTGTTTTGGTACACTTAAATCCTGTTAAAATGACTGTGTTGAAGAAAACAAACAGTAATGTCTTCATTGATATTTTACTAAGTTTCATGTTTATTGAAAGCTACCTTTTATGTTGCAAGAGTGCACTTTATCAGAGTGTTGTTGTTTACCTTTTAGTATGGTTACGTTCTTTGCACATGTTGGCAAAACTGCAACTATTTAAATTAAAATCTGCTCAGAAAGGTTCTTTGGCCTAAATTGTCTGATTTTTTTTCTTTTAGGACTGTTTTACATACAGAAATGGTTTAGTTGCATTGACCAGAAACTTGCAAATTAGTCTCAAAAATACATGTAAGATCGTGATAAAATCGAAATCGTGATTTTATAATAAAAAAATCGTGATATGATATTTTTGCCATATCGCCCACCCCTATATATCGGTCGATATAATAATTATTGATATTTTTTATGACCTATTTAAAATAAGGACCAGGAGATAAATACATTAAATCTAAACATTTTTATTTTAAATTTAACCTTCCTCTGATTATAATCCCCTCAGTTATCAAGGCAGAAAGGAAAGGAAATGTCAACACAACCATGGAAAACACTCAAATAATAAATGTCAATAAAAGTCTAAAATGACAATGAACACTCAACAATTATATCTTAACATTAAGGTGCAAAAATAAAGAATACGTAACAAATGCTTAATAAAGTCTAACAAAATAGTGCAAAGTGTAAAAATGTAAACATAGAGAAACCTGAGAACTTTTTTCTGCAGGTTTAGTGCCAGGACGTTCACAAGCTGATTCATCTTCTGGTGAATAAAGTGTTTTAAAAAATGTGCAATGTTTTATAAACATAGGAGAAATTAAAATAAACTGAGGTCGACTTTACATCTGTGACATAGAAAACAAAAGGCAGTCTTTGAAAAGTACTTTTGGTCAGATATAACATTGAGGTCAAGCACGTGTAAGAGATTTTAAGCTGTCTTCTCCACAGTGCTCAGCGGAGCACGTCTTTATCTATGTGATACCACTGTCTCCGTTACGTCTTTGTGCCTTTCAGATGATTTGTCATAAGGCGCTGAAGCAGAGCACCTCTGCATGGCGGTCTGCTGCTTGTGCGGCGGTGCTGCGGTATGGATGTTGTTGGACGTTGGCGAATACGCTGCGCTCTGAAGGGTGAGCGCGGCTAAGGTGGTTAAACCTGTAGTGAGGACATCAAAGAAGTGGACCAGTGAGGCTGAGGAGGATCTCCAGGCGTGTTTGGACTCTACTGACTGGGATGTGTTCAGGACTGCTACCAACAGTCTGGATGAGTACACGGAGACTGTGACGTCCTACATCAGCTTCTGTGAGGACTGTTGTGTTCCATCACGCACCAGGGTGAGTTACAACAATGACAAACCCTGGTTCACAGCCCAACTCAGGCAGCTAAGGTTGGCAAAGGAAGAGGCCTTCAGGAGTGGGGACAAAGACAGATACAAAGAGTCGAAGTACAAGTTTAGCAAGGCGGTGAAAGAGGCTAAACGGCTGTACTCTGAGAAGCTCCAACACCAATTCTCAGCTAACGACTCTGCGTCTGTCTGGAAAGGGCTCAGGCAGATCACTAACTTCAAGCCTAAAGCCCCCCACTCCATCAACGATCGACGCCTAGCCAACGACCTGAACCAGTTCTACTGCCGCTTTGAAAGACAAAGGGACAGTCCGGCAACCATCCCCCACGACACCTCTGAACAGCTCCAGCTCCAGTCACCTCCACCAATGCCCACCTTAAAGGCCCCCCCCTCCCCCTCCCCACCCACCTCAGTGACGACTCTTTCCATCCATGAAAGGGACGTCAACAGACTCTTCAGGAGACAGAACCCCCGGAAAGCAACTGGACCGGATTCTGTCTCCCCATCTGCCTTGAAGCACTGCGCTGATCAGCTGTCTCCAGTGTTCACAGACATTTTTAACACCTCACTGGAGACATGTCACGTGCCAGCCTGCTTCAAGTCTTCAACCATCATCCCTGTTCCCAAGAAGCCAAGGACCACAGGACTTAATGACTTCAGACCCGTCGCCCTGACCTCTGTGGTCATGAAGTCCTTTGAGCACCTTGTGCTCTCACACATCAGAGACATCACTGACCCTCTCCAGGACCCCCTGCAGTTTGCCTACAGAGCCAACAGGTCTGTAGACGATGCAGTCAACTTGGCCCTCCACTTCATCCTCCAGCACCTGGACTCCGCAGGAACCTACGCTAGGATCCTGTTTGTGGATTTCAGCTCTGCCTTCAACACCATCGTCCCAACTCTGCTTCAGGAGAAGCTCTCCCAGCTGAGCGTGCCTGACTCCACCTGCAGGTGGATCACAGACTTCCTGTCTGACAGGAAACAGTGCGTGAAGCTGGGGAAACACCTCTCCGACGCTAAGACCATCAGCACCGGATCCCCCCAGGGCTGTGTTCTTTCTCCTCTGCTCTTCTCCCTGTACACGAACAGCTGCACCTCCAGTCACCAGTCTGTCAAGCTCCTGAAGTTTGCGGACGACACCACCCTCATCGGACTCATCTCTGATGGCGACGAGTCCGCCTACAGGTGGGAGGTTGACCATCTGGTGACCTGGTGCAATCAGAACAACCTGGAGCTAAATGCTCTAAAGACAGTGGAGATGGTTGTGGACTACAGGAAGAACTCAGCCTCACCCGCCCCCATCTTTCCGCTTCCTGGGAACTATCATCTCCCAGGACCTCAAGTGGGAGCCGAACATCAGCTCCCTCATCAGGAAAGCACAGCAGAGGATGTACTTCCTACGGCAGCTGAAGAAATTCAGCCTGCCAAAGACAATGATGGTGCACTTCTACACAGCCATCATTGAGTCCATCCTCACCTCCTCCATCACCATCTGGTACGCTGCTGCCACCGCCAAGTACAAGGGCAGACTGCAGCGTGTCATTCGGTCTGCAGAGAAGGTGATTGGCTGCAATCTCCCATCTCTTCAGGACCTGTACGCCTCCAGGACCCTGAGGCGTGCAGAAAAGATTGCGGCTGATCCCTCTCACCCCGGACACAAACTCTTTGAGTCACTCCCCTCTGGCAGGAGGCTGCGGTCCATCAGGACCAAAACCTCACGTCACAAGAACAGTTTTTTCCCATCTGCTGTCAGCCTGATCAACAAGGCCCGGAACCCCCCCGACACCCTTCACATTCCACCTCGGACTCATTCTGTCACATTGACTGATATAAATATAACTCTATGCGTTACATTAACGCTCAACTTGGACTTCTTTCTGAAAAAAAGTACTGTGTTTCCGGTAAATAGCAACAACAAAAACAGACTTGTGTATATATATTTAAATTGTTATATTTTATGCTCTTATTTTAGTAGATGTGTCATATTAGAATAGAATAGAATGCCTTTATTGTCATTATACGTGGTGTACAACGAGATTTAAGATATTTTAGTAGATGTGTCATATTTTAGTAGATGTGTCATGCACCAATTTCACCAGAAAAAATTCCTCGTATGTGTAAAAGCGTACTTGGCAATAAAGCTTTTTCTGATTCTGAATTCTGATTCTGAACAGTTTGTGGTATTAAACGGTCTTGGTGGGGACGACGGTCTTACGTACTTTACAGACCACATTGGTCTGACTAAGGTCCGACTTACAAAATCCAAAAAACTGCCATACTGGCGAGCTGACTTTCCCTGTTTTATCGACAATTTCTACGCTCGCTGCAGCGATCACTTTCTATTTCTCATCTCGCTCCTCGCGAAGAATCAAACACGAAACAACGCGATGGCGCAACTGAACGTGATACTGTTACATGATTGGCTGTTAGCGTGTCACTCCCAGTTATCAGTGATCACTCCCTACGTTGCTAGGTTACCAGAGAGTGAGTGCCTTTGTTCATGCAACCAACCTTGCTTCGCCACTTCTGGTTTCTTCCGACGAAGAAAAAAAAATTATCGAATGATTTAACGCGACACATATCGTTATCGTTTTATCGCCCAGCCCTAGTTACACTTAACATCTATTCCTGACAGCTCAGTCAAAGAAGACCCAGAAGTGTGCCGTCCCAAACCGAACTGGACTATTTTTTCAAAGCTGGGATCCAGATTCACACAGAACCAAAAGAGTTTTGGTGTCTGATGAACCTTCACATTCATGGATCTGTTACTCAAACTGGACTTCCTGGATCATATTTCATGTCTTGCTGGTCCCTGAAGCAGCATAGCTCCACCAGTGCCCCCCATGCATTGTTTAATGCGGCGCTGTTTCCAGTCTGAACGCCTGCTAATGCAACAATATTCAATATATCAGGCCAAAGAAACCAGAGAAACTGAAATCTGCTGCAGTTTATGCCTCATTCCTTTGTTTGCGTTGACTTCAGAAGTGTTTGATTTAACTTTACGTCGTACACGTCTGCAGCGCTGAAACGCCGCTCGTCAATCTGTCAGCTTGATCTGCAAACACACAGCAGCCTCTCTGTTTACTGAACAGTGAAGTTGTGCAGAAATAAAGAGTGAAAACGACACTTTTATCATCATTATTCATTTGAATTGTGCGAGCAGATTTTTCCACTTATAAATCTACAGAAGCTGCGAGTGTTTGATGTATTTTTGCAGGTGTAAAGCGAAATAAGTGCAAGTGGATGCAGAATCAAGATGAATGCTGAGCGCAGACAGACGGCGGCTGATGGAAACTCGGCGGGAGGCCACTCCATCTTAACATGGCCGTCCTGTGTCTTATGATATCTTATCATTAGTTTCTCTGACAGTGATGGAGCAGCCGCGGTGGCCCCCCCTCAGCGCCGCGAGCCGTGTATAAAAGTAACCTTCTTTCCATAATAATGGCCATTCGTCACTTCTTTAACTGTCAGAGGACGAGGGCCGCTTACAAAGTGGGATTTAACAAGGTGTGTGCAGTGCCAGGAGAGGGGGGGCGGTCCATTCAAATGGTCCTGAACTGTTAGCAAGACAATCTGCCAACATTACTGCTCTGATGTGTTCAGGGACCGTGGGACCAAAGGGCACTGCTGGAACAAAATCGGCCCTGTGGTTGTAAATAAGATGGGGTGAAAGCACAACTGATCCCTGAAGACGTGCCTGACACACGTCTGTCGATGAGACGGTGGGTCCCAAACTTTTTAAAACCACAGGATCTGTTCACCTGCACACCTGTGAGACAGGTGGCCTTCACCGGACAGACTCTCTTCTGGCTCAGGTTCAGTCATCCAAGACTACGTCCACGCCTAGATGTGTAATTTATAAACAGTTTTCATGTGGAAACGATTTGTGTCCACCCAGTGTCTCCAGGTGGTCTCGGTAGAGACATGTGTCCACAGTGAAACACCTGAACAGCATGAAAACAGATCAGTCTCTTCTTATTCTACTCTTCAGTTAACAAACTACAAAACTGCACCACAGTCACAACTGCTGAAGAGAGACAGACAGGAGAGGAGAGAGACAGACAGACAGGAGAGGAGAGAGACAGACAGACAGGTGAGGAGAGAGACAGACAGACAGACAGAAGAGGAGAGAGACAGACAGACAGGAGAGGAGAGAGACAGACAGACAGACAGACAGACAGGTGAGGAGAGAGACAGACAGACAGGAGAGGAGAGAGACAGACAGACAGGTGAGGAGAGAGACAGACAGACAGACAGAAGAGGAGAGAGACAGACAGACAGGTGAGGAGAGAGACAGACAGACAGGTGAGGAGAGAGACACTGCCTGCAGGTGAGATGTGACTTAAAACACCTAAGCTTCAAATTCAGTGTCCTCTGTCATGGTGACGTGTGATATGAGGTTTGACACACACACACACACACACACACAGCTGAGGTGAGTAAGTGAGTGTGTGTGCGTGTGTGTGCGTGTGTGCGTGTGAGACAGTCAGGTGGCAGGTTAATGAAGGCATTGGTGTGGCTGACATTTCAGTCGATACAGTATTGACATTCCAGTTAAGCCAACAAACGAGCAGATTATCGTGTCTCCTCCTGTTAGTGAACAGATCGTTTAGAGACGTCCGTCCATCCACCTCTCTCTCTCTCACTCTCTCACTCACTCACACACACACACACACACACACACACACATTCATCTTGTTAGTCTTCTGTTTAGTTTCACTGCTTTAGGACATCTGTAATGATGTTTTACTGTGGCTGAGCTGAATGGTGTGTCAGGTTATCCTAGTGGACAGCTGTGGTACTGCAGCTCATCCTTTCTACCACAGAGAGAACATCCACGTTCTCTTCCAGAAACAAAGCCTCATTCAAAGTCATAGAAACATATTCCACAACAGAAATAAGTACAAACACAGTCCATGTCTGTGGCCAGCTCTCATGTCTGGTCTGCTTTCAGATCAGGTGTTCCTGCCGGGGTTCAGGTTGGGGTACTGCAGGTGCTGCACAGGTATTTTTCAGACCTCTGCCGCAGCCTTCGGTTTGTCTGCAGTCAGTGCTGCAGTCTCTCGTGACTCCCTGACCAATCAGACGTTTCCTGTTCGTCAGATGTGTTGGAGTCTCAGCGGGTGTCTCTCTGCGCCGCTTTAGATGAAGACAGATGGTCTGAGTCTGATGACATGTCTGCTGCTGCCCACAGTTCAATGAGAGCACTCGCTCAACACGACAGGCGTGACTGAGGCCGCCGCCGCCGCCATCATCACACCCTGAGTGTCCATAATATATACCATTTAAATAAAGAGCACGTTTACACGTGAGTGTGTAAATGTTGCCTGTTTGTGTTCAGATGAGACGACGGCTGTAATTAAGGAAAAATGTCTCTGAATGGTCACAACGTTACATCAACAGAAGTCAGAGGTCAGACGATCAGGCGGGTTGAAAGCAAAGCAGCAGGTTTACACTTCAGACTGGACGAAGACTGGACGAGTGAAACTGCTCTGTCCGGCCAAAATTCACCATCATGCCATGATCAGACAAACAGCGACACATACGATGGTGCTGGCTGATGATACTATTTTAAGTAAAAAAAAAAAGTCATCTTCCCAACTGATTTCATGTGTTCTTTGTTTTAAAAATAAAAACTCCACTGTTACGTCAACACCACAACACAACGGTTTAAATCAGGGATGGGGAACGTCCAGCCTCCGGGCCACAATCAGCCGGCCGAGTCAATTCAGAAATATGAAAAATTATCTAGACAGCAAGTATTTCATTTTTGCAATTAAAAAAATAATATAAAATCAAAAACTAACACATAGGCCTGTCCAGGTCACAGTCAGGGTGAACCCAACATGTACATCGTGGTTACGTGTCATCGATGAGATGCATCAGGGCAACAGGGAAAAAAAAAAGGATCCCCCTGAATACTGAACACTGAACTCACAGTGGGCAGTATTTATACCTGTTACAACCCCTAGCTCGTAGTGGGAAAAGGGAAGCAACATAAACCAGTTGTAATTGGTTAAACAAAGTTATTTATTCCAAAGGTAAGGTAAATGATATATACAAACAAAAAACACCAGAGGCAACTCTAAAGGAAAAGGGCCTACGAGTGCTGATAAATCAAAAAACAATCAAAACCAAAAGAGGACTCTCTGGGATTATCTCACTTTCTCAAACAAAAGAAACCACCCGAAAATAAAACCCTCTCTGCTTAACTAAAACGCTTTAAACTCCATTACAAGTACAAGTACTGCATTGAGATTCTGAGCAGTTTAGAGTTTAAACGGCGGGACTGATAACAACTGAAGACGTCATGACGAGACACGACTTCGTTTGGTGGCAGTTAAGCAGAAAAAGGTTAAGAATCACTGAGTTCATGTTCAACTCGCACATTTTTATATGCGTAATCTGCAAAGTAACCAAAACTGTCAGACAAACACAACAACACAAACAAAAGAAATGAGCACAACACGACATCACCAGCAAACAGCAGTCAAGCCGAACAGAAAGGAACCATCCCATCAAGAGGTGAGCAGAGCAGAAGCTGTGAAGGATCTCTGAGCACAGGTGGACCCTGCGCCTCCATGACGGGAACAACTCGTGACCACCACTGGCTCCGCACGTGACCTCCAAATGAAAAGGTTTCAGCCTCTTTCAGGCTTTCAGTGATGCCAGTGACACCGGGCCAGCGAGTAACACGTTAACACAAAGACTGCACGACGTTACAGAACCACAGACGTCATTAATTCAACGCTGGTTTCTGCTGCTCTGACCAAAGAACATAAAATGACTTTCTGAAGCAGGAAAAACTGCTGGTGAGCTGATTTGAAGCTGAGAGATTCTTCACACGTCAGATCAGTTCGTAAAAATTATTTTTAAGCTTTACAGTGAAAACAAGGCAGGAGAAGGAAAAGAAAAGGATCGTTAATGTTGACAGAAGACGTCTCCATGAACTCCATCGGCTGTGGAAGATCATGTGATGTGACTGAAAGTTCCAGAAGAACGACACAATAGATATTGAATTGTTTCATTGAGTGCAAATACGAGGTTTTCACATAACAATAACACTCATGGGCACTTTTACTGCTAATACTTGTTGTAGTTGTGCTGGAGGGATCCTGTGAACGTAGTCATGGCTGCAGCAGGAACGTCTCTGCTGAAGGACGGATTAAAGGGACATGAGGACACGTTTCTGTGTTCGTCTTCGCTGTTTTAACTGGCAGAACTTATTGCTTCCAGCCCGGTGACTTCTCATGAAAACCTAAGCTGAAACTGATTTCATTTTGAGCTGAATAATGATTTGATCTGTTCAACACTGACTGAGCAGTGACAGAAGAGATTAATTCGTCAGAGCGGAGGAATAAAGCTCAGCGTCTCTTTCATTAGTCTTTAGGGCCATTTAACTCCAAACTGCGAGTGAACAGAGAGGATTAACACAGGCCTCGCCGCCTCGCCGTGATTGATGCGTCTGATTACCTTCATAAAATACTTTGAGAGGAGGTCACTCATGTCATGTATGAAGAAATGACTTCCAGCACCAGTTTTCTCAGATGGCACATTTGATTGTGCGGCGGCATCGACGTCATTACGGAGACAAAAGCCGAGCGTAGCGTAAAAGAAAGTTAATATGTAATTTGCTGCGGTTTGTTAGGTGACTACAACTCAGACAAGAAAGAAATACAGTCAGTGTGTCCTTTAAAGTGGAGAGAACTCACACACTCATCATGTCAGAGCGAAGCCTCAAAGACAAAAACACACACGATCGTTTGTGCCGCTTCAGGTGAAAATCAGACTTCAGGAGTTCTTCTGTTCCACTCTGACATGAAAGCATCACACACGCAGCACTCAGGTCAGTTCACTGTCAGCAGAGATCCAGCAGAGAGAAGTTCAACCCGATCAACCTGACGTGACGTCAGCCAGCTGGCCAATCAAATGCCTGCGTTAATGACAGATGTCTCTCTGTGTTTGTTCTGTTTTTTATCAGCAGTTTTACCTATAACATGATCATCTGTTGATTACAGCTCTTTAAGAGAAACACATGAGCCTCCTCTAGGCTAAAAATCTGTTTCTGAATAAATATTATTCTGAAAAGACATTTGTCTTCCTTCCAGAATGTCATAAACAGCAATGTGAACAGTGTTTTCATGACCTCATAAAAAACATGAGATCTGACAGAGAGAAAGAGATTTGAAGCTTAAAAGGGTCAAAACAGAACTGAACATCGCTGCTGTTCTGACCTCTGACCTCTGACCTCTGAGCACACATGTTCGAGAGGCTTCACTGACACAAACATTCGGCACAATAACTTTCAGTCAGCTGACCAGCAGTGACCCACTGTGTGTGTGTGTGTGCATCTGTGTATGTGTGTGTGCGCGCGCATCTGTGTGCGTACATGTGTGTGCGCTTGTGTGGTATGTGGTTGGTGTGTGTGTGTGTGTGTGTGTGTGTGTGTGTGTGTGTGTGTGCGCGCACATGTGCGTGTGCGTGTGCGTGTGTGTGTGTGTGTGTGTCCCATGGGATAACTGTCCAAAAAAATTAATTACCACAATTGAGCTTTTAAAAATGTGCCAGTTAATAAGAGCTGAGACATAATTAAATTGCAGCTGAGCGACCTTGGGAGAGTTAAAACATAAAAACATGATGGATGGACATGGACACACACACACACACACACACACGCACGCACGCACGCACGCACGCACACGGACGCATGTACACACGCACACACTGTAAAAACATGTCTTGTGCTTGTCCTGAAATCTTCAGGTTAATGTAAAAATGTGATTGCAGTGAGAAATAATACAAATAAGACAAACTGAACAGTAACAAAATAGTGTGACTGTCCTGATGCGGGCGCTATATTCACAGGTTCAAATGAATCTGTCATTTCAGCTCTGCCTGCCTGCCTGCCTGCCTGCCTGCCTGTCTGTCTGTCTGTCTGTCTGTCTCTCTCTCTCTGTCTGTCTGTCTGTCTGTCTGTCTGTCTCTCTGCCTGCCTGCCTGTCTGTCTGTCTCTCTGCCTGTCTGTCTGCCTGTCTGTCTCTCTGCCTGCCTGCCTGTCTGTCTGTCTCTCTGCCTGCCTGCCTGCCTGTCTGTCTGTCTCTCTGCCTGCTTGCCTGTCTGTCTGTCTGTCTCTCTGCCTGCCTGCCTGCCTGTCTCTCTGCCTGCCTGCCTGCCTGCCTGTCTGTCTGTCTGTCTGTCTGTCTCTTCAGTTAGTTAGTTTATTAACTGAGAACAAGAGACTGAGCAGTTTTCATGTTATTCTGCGGACTCGCCTCACCTGCTGCATGAATCTCACGAACAAACCAAACAGCCAATCAGAAACTTGTCTCAGACCGTTCACTGTGTTTAACTTCAGATTACTGTCAGCTAATTAACACTAATGCCACTAATTAGAGCGCCACTGTTTGCTCTGTGAGATCAGAGAGCTGCATGATTAAAGGAGTAATCCACCAAAATTGCGCAGACTCCAGTCTGTTTGTCTTCTTCTGAGGAAATATGAGCGAAAACATCATTCAGACGATCCCATTCTCTGAATATTCAGAACTCAATTAGTCATTTTTACTTGTTAAGCAGATTTTGAGTCACAACGAGCTGCAGTAAAAATAATGCTCATGTTGTGCTGCTTGTTTATGGTGCAGGACCTGATTAACCAATCAGAGCCCACGCTGAAACAAAATACAAATATGGCCCTTTCTACTCCATTACATTTGTGTGACAGATTTAGTTACTAGTTACTTTTCACATTCCTTCAGTCCAGTGAAAAGCTCGTATCTCCAGCTGTGTTGATGTTGAATGTTTGAGCTGAACTGAAGGATGAAGAGTTCCTTCATGTCTTCTTCAGCTCAATAAACTCTTTAAAAAGCCTCTTGGATCAGCTGAAAATGCATCGTCACAAAGCTGAAAACAGCCTTTTTTTCTGAGCTCATCAGACTCTATGGAGATACGTGGCTCTCACACACCTGTACTTCAGTAAGGGTTTGAATGCAGGACTTTTACTTGTAGTGGAGTATTCCCACAATAAAGTGAAGTAAAGGATCTGAATACTGCTCCATCACTACATGTCATGTGGACGTGTGTCAAACAAGGTGACTGGTTGATTCAACTCATCTGGACTATTTTAATACACAAGTTTACATTATACTACGTATGAATCAAGTCCAAAAACAACACAGCAGACATCCCCTAAAGATGCCCGAGCAGGTTCACCTCCATCATGCTGCCGAAAGTTGATTCAAACTGAAGCAAATCTGTTTTTCTGTGACACAGACAGCTGAAATGTTTCAGTGCTGTTAGTGAACTTATGAGTTTATTTTAATGTAAGAAATACATTTTGTTGTCATTGTCCCTGATCATTCACAGCTTTAATTGAGGTGCTTTACCATTTAAATTCCACATATGCATGTTTTCAGACGGCTCTTTGACTTCACACTCAGAAAGATTCAAATGTTCAGGCTACAAAGTGACAGCTCTCACTGTCAGATTACACTGCACTACAATTATTATATCTCAGAAATTATTGTTGGTCACATGATCAGACGCGGCAGGTCTGCATTACATAACGTGATTTACACACGCGCGGCTCATACAAATCATGTGGCATCAACACTTTCCAAATCTCCAAATTAAATCTGCAAACAAATAATTACTCGAGTCAATGAGAACAATTAATAGCGTGAGGCCTCTGAGGACTGAATCTGCATATTGAATGAGCTCATTATCATAACAGGGAGAGACGGAGCCTCTTATTAATCAGCTGTTGAACCGCCTCGCTGACAGCTGACAAATACTCCACAATTAAACCGTCAACTGTTCGTTCTTCCATCCGGACACATCAAGCATCAGTCCTGCTGGACACGTCGGCCATTTCTCTAACGTATGCATGGATCTAATGTTTCTGTGCAATGTTGTTACATACATCTTTGATGTAACACTAAATATCTGAAAAAAGAGCCTAAATATCTTTACTGAAGAGTTTTCCGGCATCACATTTAAAGCCTGTCTATGGTTAAAGAGTAGATGTGATTAAAAACTACATGAAAAATTTCTTATAATAAAAATCCTCCTTACAGCTGTTAGCAGGGGACACTTTCTTAAATACAAATATACATTTGAAGTATTCCAGCATTTCCATCTGTCTTTCTTCTCCTGACGTTTCACAGTAATGTGATGAATATTCCAGTAAGTCTGCAATATAACGGTATTACATTATGATCAAAATTAACACTGGATGTGAACATAGATTTATTTATTAATTAAATCATCTGCCAAGTCTATGCACTGTCTTCATTAAGATAATAATGAGGAAAATATTTCTGGGTTGATTTTGAGGTGATTAATTTGCCCCTGACAGCTTTCTCCACTCTTAAAATTCTCATTAACTGCCGTTAGCTTAAAAGCTAGAAGCGCCATATTGATCCAATAGCCCGCCCCCTGCTGTCTGCTTCCACAAAGGCCACGTTCACGGTTATATTCATATTAAACACCGCCAAAATTCATGTGACTCGATCGATTCAAACCATTTCAAGGTACTATCACAAGAGAAGACACAATAAACGGCAACAGCACTGACAAACAAACGCTTTTAAAATTAAGGCAACTCACCACTGACGTCTCTCATTGATCCACAGACCGATAAAACTCCGACAAACCGGTATGAAATATCCACAAAGGTCCAGAAGATCCACTGCAGTCAAGATATTTAGTCCAAAACTGAAAATAATCCACAGAAAGATGTTTTCTTCTTTCAAATTAGCAGGCAATCGTCTTCCATTTGTCCGCTATTTTCAGCGTTACAACTTCCGGAAACAAACAAATTCGCGCCATTTTTGCCTCCTGTTACTCTGAGGAGGGTCGGGTTTCAAATGATACCTTCCTTGACCAATCACGAGCTGTCATATGAAGCTTAGCAGCCAGAGAAGCCAATAACAGTCTGTGTTGAACAGAAGGGCCAAATTTTGTGTGAAATTAAGCCATCACAACCAATCATGTACATGACTGACACTTTGAATAGCCAATGAATTTCTGAACACCTGATATTGACAGTTTCAATCAGCTAATATTATGGGATGGGCGTTATGATAGTATGACTCCCTGTCTGAAGTGATAAATATAGTAAATGCCTCAATATGACGTAGGCACAGACATCTTAAATATGAATATAGATGACCAAATTTATATTTCATGGATAGAAATATAGATACTGGTGTGGATAAATATATTAAACTCTAATGTAATATTTTTCCATTTATTCTACTGTTTTGTGTTTTATTGTATTTGATTTTCTGTTGACTTTCTTCACCATCTGCTCATGCTGTGGAGCGCTGGGACATTGAGATGATGCACTCCTTCCTGTATTGGTACTGAATGTGAATCCTTTTGTGTAAAACTGTCCAATATGGAAAGTCTTACTGTCTTATGTCCTGTTTGCAGTTTTGATTGGCTCATCTTTTTTTTTTTTTTTTTTTCCTGTAAAGCATTTCATGACCATATGAGGACACTTGTGTCTGTATTTTCTCTTTCTGCTTTTTGAAGCTCCTCACAGGACAAAGACAAAGACTCAACACGATGCTTCACCTGCTGTGAGACATTCAGACAAAACACAAAAACATCCCTGTTAATAAAACCGAGGCAGTGAAATGAAGGTTTGTGTCGTTGAGCTTCATCGATCACAGCGGCCGGAAACAATGAAGCCACAGTTTGACAGACGGATATTTACTGATGTATCACCCGACCGGTCAGAGGTCATTACCCCACAGACTGATGGGAAACACTCTGATTTCCTTCAGGTGGACAAAAACCATTCAGGTGCTGTCAGTGATGTCGCCATGGCTCCACCTCTCCTCGGTTCTTACTGACTCTGACAAGCTGATCAATAATCTCTGTCCCAGTGTGACCTGTCCTCTCAGCATGTTTCTGTGGACATGGAGCTGTGACATCAGGTGACACAAACACTTCCTGTCGTCTCTGGTTCACCTGCTGCGAAGTGTCTGTGGAGCCAGTTTCTCTCGAGGACAGAAAATTACAGACAGTGAGGACAGAGGGACCGTTTCACTTTTTAGAAAAGCAACTTATTAGTATTTATTTATTTGATTTTACTCAGAAAGAAACTGTCTGCTCAATTTCTCAGCAGAATATAAAGGAGTGGAGGGAGCTGACTGGCTGTGGATTGTCCTGGTCTCATTAAGTGAAGGGGCACTTCCTGTTTGGTGAATCTTCATCAGTCCTGCACTCACGCTGACTGAAGATCTGAAACACTCAAACACACATCAGTCTATTTTCCCTCTGAGTCTGAAATCCTGCATCATTTTTAATCATTTCACTTTATGTTGAGCCAACACTCCTTCCCAATAATTGAGTTTTCTGTCTTCGTCCATATTTACCGAGCGCCGCTGTGCTTTATTTTCCTTCAGCGTGAAGACTGAGCGGGGTCAGAGGTCAGCGGAGCGGCTGGCTAAACAGATCTGTTCATTAGCAAACAGCCGTTCACAACGCTCAGCAGCAACATCCATCACACAGGAGCGCTTACAGCAGCAGCAGCCGCCGCCGAGCTGCTCGAGCTGCAGTCTGAGAGGAAGTCTGAGGCCGTTTGAGCCTTCACACAAACTGACCTCCAGCCGCTCTGTGTGGGCTGCATGTGGCTGAAATGTGCCGTTCATGAAGAAACACACACAGATGTTAGGGCCATTACCTCTGACTTCCTCCT
Organism: Chaetodon auriga; assembly: GCF_051107435.1. NCBI lineage: Eukaryota > Metazoa > Chordata > Actinopteri > Chaetodontiformes > Chaetodontidae > Chaetodon > Chaetodon auriga. The sequence continues at coordinate 32,658,362 of NC_135074.1, read as the reverse complement.
TTATATATCTATACATTTATGTTTTTCTATTATACATGTCGTACACTTTTCCATGCATATATATGTCCACATATACACCTAAGTGTGTGTGTATATGTGTGTGTGCACTCTAAATCTTCCTTTTCTAAATTGGCTTTTCTTTTTGTTTCTTCCTTCAGCGCACATTTGAAACACTTTGTTGTATTTCCTGGTTGTATTTCAGTCTAAAACATGTTCATATCTGCTCAGGCGTCTTTTGTCTGCGCGCTCTGGATGAAGCTGCAGCTGCATTTCTTTTTGCACTCATGGGTCGTATAATGACAATAAAGGTGACGCTTTAAATGTTCATCTTTGTTCAAGATGGATTTTTCTTTCATTTCAGGTCTTTTCCAGAGTCTCAAATCTCAGGATGGACTCTGAAGTCCAGATCGTGTTTTCTTCATCCCGCGTGGACCGTCAGTGCTGACAGACAGAGTGTGAACACGTCTGTGACTGAACACACACACAGTGACGTATAAACTGACCAGCACGGGCGTTTTCAGTGAACATGTATGAGAGACAAACCTGCAGACGCTGCTCAGGTGCTGCTGCTCACCTGCGTGTTTTCTGTGTCCAGAGAATGAAACACATTGACGCAACAGACTGAACTCAACGTCCTCTTACAGGTTTGTTCTGGAGCCTTTGGCTGAAGCACATGGTCCAGATCAGCACACTGACCTGCTCGGCCGCCACGGAAACGTACACGTTCAGATACTCCTTTTATTTAAAGCTGAACTTTACAGTCAATCGAAGTGAATATCAGTCAGAGGAAAAGTCAGTAAGGGTGCAAATACAACACGGTCAGACAAAGGAAGCGTGTTTTAGAGGGACCCACCATCACCCCTTCATGACAGAGGAAACAAGACGGCACTCCGCTTCATCCTGTTTTAGAGTGTTAATGATGCAGTAATTTGTATATATTTTTTATTTTTTAAAATACCATTATTGTACAAAGCACAATAACCACATTCATCATAATAACACATCATTATAGACAGGCAATTTAGGACTATACATATAGACTGATATAAAGGTAAGAATATTGTAAATACAGGAGTACGTCTTTTTTTAAAAGCCCATAAGTTTCCTCAGCGTTGAAAACAGAACAAAGAGCCGTGAAGGTGATCAGTGAGATCCAACAATCAAACCTAAAACCTACTGGAAAGAAACGTGTGAGCTTCCTCTGCCTGAAGCGCCAGTGACGAGCTGAGAAGAGCTTTAAAAAGAAGGAATTAAGAGTTTTTATGGTTTTACTGTTTGAGGTTTTGCTGCCATCTAGTGGAACTGAATTATTTCACTCATCCAAAGTCTTTTCATCAGGTGCGGATTAAATAGAGAGCAACAATCAGTGAATTACAGGTTAATGCTCAACTTCGGAACTGTCACTGAGCAAAGAAAAATGATGCTTATTTTTGTTAAATTCATGAGAGTTAAGTTAATGAAAAATAAAGTTAAAGTTCAGTGACTTTAGCACAGGCAGTGATTACATAGTAAAATAAAGAAAATGGATAAAACATGAATAAAAATCAGGTTAAATCTCTCTGACACGTCAGTAAAATACAACACAAACACAGTAACAGGAACATCAGTGACATGATTGGAAGATGTTTTGGTCCTTCTCACCTTCCGTGGTCTCTATCAAGCTAGCAAGAATCAAAAGAGGAAAAGGAGGACATCACCTACAAAATAAAAGCAGAAATTAAATCAATAATTAAATTCGTGCTACCATGATATCGTTGAACAAAAGTAATAGTATTAAATTTAAATTTAGCATTATGAGAATGAGCAAAAGTGAAACTAAAACTATTGTATGGTTAAAAACGTCGACTGAGACATTTCACAATAAAGCAACAACAGTGCTTCAGGTCTTTCTTAAATTGTTATACCTTCAAGAGATCACCTGAAAATACAAACAGGTGAAACGATTCAAGCCAAAGAAAGACAGAACATACAACATAAAGGCAGGGAGACAGAAGGTGACACAGAAATGATCTCAAGAATGTACAGAAAAATAAAGGACAGATAGATGGACGATAAAATCAAACAAACAAATAAAAAAGATGACAAAAGAAAAATGTAGATTTACATTCCCCTTTTGATTTTTCTATTCTTAATATCATTATCATTGCTTGTTTTCTGTATGTTTGTTTTGTGATATTATAGTGGTGCGATGAACACTGACTCAGATACTGCAGTGCTTAAGTACATTTTTTATGTTACCTTTATCTTTTACTTGACAGTTTAAGATTTTATATGCTTGAAATTTTTTACATACAGGCCTATTATTATTATTATTATTATTATTATTATTATTATTATTATTATTATTATTATTATTGAAATATCTAACCGGAAGTCCGCTCTCCGTTGTTAGCTTGTTGCTGAGCTGTTGCACCGCTCGCTTGTTGTGGAGGGAAGCGGCTAGCTCAGTTAGCTCTGTTTGCTTCGTTAGCTTTGTGTGTGTTTGAAACATAGTTTACTGTAGTTAATTGTTCCTCCGGCAGTTTCCATCATGGCGTACCAGCTGTACAGGAACACCACGCTGGGAAACAGTCTGCAGGAGAGTCTGGACGAGCTCATACAGGTGACAGTAACTCATACATGACGGCTGTTTGCTCACAGCTAGCCGCGTTTAGCATGTTCCTAACTGCAGCGGCGGCGGTCAGTGGCTATTAGCCTGTTAGCTCGCAGTGAGCTAACTTTAGCTCGTTAGCTGCTGTTTGTTTCAGCACTGATTTGTTCCAACAGAAGTAACATTTTTATCACGTCATTAATCAGCCGCAGTGTCAGCTGAGATCATGTAGCTTAGCAGTGATCGAAGTTCGTCGTAGTTTAGTAAGTTTGCCGAAATAGACGTTTGTCAGTGGCAACAGTGGCTTTAACAGTAGCATCAGTCATCAGCTTCACTTTAGCATTTTCCTCATGTGTTCTCTCAAACAAATGTGATGGTGCTGGTTGTTTTGATCAGGCATCTGGTTCTTGAAGTGCACTGGAAACTCAAACAAGAACCAGTATGAGGACTAGATCCAGTCCAGGTTAGAAGTATCAGAGGAGACTTAGTCTAACAGAGAGCAGAAAGATGATGATCAGGAAAAGTTTGACACCATAACCACAAAAATATCAGCAGTAAGCAACAAGTAAAGCAGGTGAAACTAGACATGCATTGACTTTTCTCTCCATACTGGTTTACATGGTCAATCTTTACTTATTATATACATGACCAACAGTCTGAAGGTTCATCCCATCATGTGCATAAAATATACTCACACTAGAGCAAAGTGTCTGCCATGAGGTGTCTGTTCAGACCTACAGCTCAGACTGTCCAGACCTTCAGGAAGCTTAAAGAGGCGACACACAGTCACTGCAGCCCGAAACTCAACACACAGAAACCTCGAAAAGCACAAAGGGTGAAGGTCTTACACTGCGTGTGCGTGTGCGTGTGTGTGTGTGTGTGTGTGTGTGTGTGTGTGTGTTCAGACTCAGCAGATCACTCCTCAGCTGGCTCTTCAGGTCCTCCTTCAGTTTGATAAAGCGATCAACACGGCGCTGGCCAACCGAGTCCGCAACAGAGTCAACTTCAGGGTGAGTCCACCTCCTGTGACTTCTGACCTCTGACCTCAGGCTGAACCCTGTACGGCAGCAGGAGTGAAGCTGCTCAGAGATCGGAGTCTTCTTCGGTGGTTTTGCTCCTTAAAGTGATGATTGTTTTCAGCTTCAGTTAGAATTTGTTCTCCTGCTCAGACGGTCAATCAATACAAAGTGAAACAACGTCTCAGCTCTGATCCATGATGCTGGATTTTTACCGATATTCTCCAACTTGCTTCACAGACCGCTGCTTAAACCCAGTAATAAATTAACTGAATTCAAAAATATCTTTAAAAAGTCTGACGAGCTCAGAAAAACAGGCTGTTTTCAGCTTTGTGACGATGATTTTCAGCTGATCCAAGAGGCTTTTTAAAGAGTTTATTGAGCTGAAGAAGACATGAAGGAACTCTTCATCCTTCAGTTCAGCTCAAACACTCAACATCAACACAGCTGGAGATACGAGCTTTTCACTGGACTGAAGGACTCTGAAGAGTAACTAAAGCTGTCAGACGAACAGCAGTATTTAGCTCTGGGATGTGGTGCAGTAGAAGTATAATGTAGCAAAAAATTTAAATACTCAAGTGAAAAACAAGTACTTTGAATTTGTACTGAAGTGCAGTCCTGGAGTACATGTACTCAGTGTCATTCCACACTGTCTGAGGGTCTGGTCTCTCTGTCCTGCAGGGGTCTCTGAACACCTACAGGTTCTGTGACAACGTGTGGACGTTCGTCCTGAACGACGTGGAGTTCAGGGAGGTGACCGACCTCGTGAAGGTCGACAAGGTCAAAATAGTCGCCTGTGATGGAAAGAGCGAGTCGACCCAGAACAAAACGGATAAATGGTGAGAGTCACGTGACCACAGGCCGCATCGTCACTGTGTGTGACGTCCAGCAGGTGGAGCTGTGACTGTTCTCATTCGACTGCTTTGTGTTTGTTTGTCTGCAGACTCTAGCGCCGACGACTCCTCGAGTTCTGGTGTCAGATGGAGGCGCAGATGGACCTGGACTGTACATATAATTTATTACAGCAGCGTCACAGCAGAGAAGAGTGTGTGTGTGTGTGTGTGTGTGTGTGTGTGTGTGTGTGTGTGTGTGTGTGTGTGTGTCAGCGTGGACCAGTCACTGTACCTGCAGCAGTTTTTTTTATTATTATCAGTTTACAGGAGGTTTGTGTTCAGTTTGCTGTTGTTGAGCTGAATCATCTTTAATAAAACTTTATTTAAAACACAGCGAGCGTCTGTGCTTTCTGACACCATCAGGGCATTATCAATAAACCTATTCATTTATTAATCACTAAAGTCAATGATATTTCAGTTCAACTTGAATCTCTGGATTCTTTTTTATTATTGTTTGAACTGAACCAAGCGTTTGTCTGCAAGCTGGAGACCAAGTGTGACGATCAGTAAAGACAAAACGAGCCAGAATCAACTTTTTCACTTTATTTTAACAACATCGTGACTTGACATCATGTATAAAAGAGTGCATCTTAAAAATGATTCATCTACAACGATCAACATTTAGTTCAGCTCAAAGACAAACAGGACAGACAGACAGACGATAAATAGAGAAGAATCTGTGTTTACTGCAAAGAAACGTTAAACATCTGAAACGTTTAAAAAGCTTCAGGAGCGCCGCTGATATTCGAATGTATACACCTGTGAGAATACACGTTTAAAATATATGTCATTCAGTGTATTTGTACTTAGACTTCTTGATCAATACTGCATGTAGTTTCCACAGAGACGAGTGGAAATGGCTTCTGTTTCCAAACACAGCTGAGTTGAAAGGGCTGATGGGAACTGAAAGCGTGACGCTGACTTACAGTCTGACAGATTTCTGTCGTTTACTCAAGACGATAAAACGATCAATGACCTTAAAATAAAAGAGTTCAGTGTGTGAAGCCTTTTCAGATCCCTGACGTGCCAAAACCACCTTAAAAAATGAGAGCCGCCAAAGAGAAACCGGTCAGGACCCACAAGTCTGAATGCACTTGAACGCACCACAAAGACGACAGTGGACAGCAGAGATTTTCAGGCTGTTTGGCGGCTCGGCAGAATCTGAAGGTCACAAACGGAGCGTCCACGTCCGTCTGAACAAACGCTCGAACCTGCTCGAATCATCACGTGTTCATGGGCCGAAGGACGAGACTGAGGAGAGGAGCCGTGACGAAGAGCGCTCAGACTGGAGGACAGCGTGAGGAGGCCGACGGCATCAAAGGGTTCAATGCCACACTGTCCGTCACTGCTAACGTCATCGGCCTCGTAGTTTTCAGATGTTCTGCTGGTCCTGAGTCAGTTCCTTCTGTCCAAACAGCAGCTGAGTCCCAGCGTCTGTTCAGACGACCACTGACAGTAAATCTAACGTGTTTTGTTTGATGGACAGCAGCCGCAGAAATCCACACATTCACCTGAATTTAGCACAAAACCAAATCTGTCTGCTGTTTGAACGCGAGTCGCTGCTCGACGGAGGTCTGATGGAGCAGGTGCTCATGGGAAAGCCACCTCATGCTGTCGCTGCTGACGCTCAGCTCATCGTTCACGCAGGTAACAGACCACCTGCTGTCTGTTCACAGCCACACGGAAACGCTGCAGAGCTTCGCCTCTCTGTCCTCTTCTGGACATGGACGCTGTTTTTGTCCCTGTTGGGATCCTGTAGAATCCAACACTTCCTGTCACATGTTGACAGAGACGCTGCCGATTGGCTCAATCTGAACCTGAATGAGAAACGTTATCAGCTGACTTTCATCAGAAAAGCGTGACCAGCTGAGCGGTCCGAGGAGGTGGGTTGGCGGTTTGATCCCTGGCTCCTCCTCTTAATGTGCTGAAGTGTCCTTGAGCAAGACACTGAACCCACAGCTGATCTCGATCGGCGTGACGAAGGTGGAAAAACAAGCAGCTCGTGTTTACACGACTCAGGACGCGGCGAGCGCATGAGGATCCTGAACTGAACGTTGGCTGTTTCTTCAAGAACACCTGAGGAGAGTCGGCCGGACGCAGAGACTCACTCTGCTGCTTCAAGGTCAAAGGTCACATCATAGCTGCCCCAATCTGTTCATTAAGAAGCACTGACAGGACACGACATCTACAAAACACCTTCAGAAGACGTTCAACATAAAAAAGACACCTCTAGCAAATGTAGAAAGAGTATAAAAACAAAAAAATACGTCTGGTTTCAGAAAGTATAAAACATCCACCAGGCCAGGCCGAAGGTCGCAGCCTGCTTCAGTCCTTGTTCTTCCTCCTCTTCCTCTCGCTCTTCCTCGGTTCAGTCCAGGAAGCGCTGGCAGGCTTTCTTCCAGCGGCACGCCGTGCACCACTGGTCCCTGTGCTCCACGCCGTACACTTTACGACATTTCTTGGCTTCACCACGAATCCTCCTGACAGAGACAGACAGGCTCTCAGCTCTCAAACCACAACCTTCCTTTGAACAGTAACTAAAGCTGATAAATGTAGTGACGGAAAAAGTGTAATATTTCCAAATTACAACAAGTAACATAAAGTACAAGTATCTCAAAATTGTTCTTGACTACAGTATTTGAGTAAAAGTACTTCACTACATTCCACCACTGCCTTTGCGATACGTGTGTATCAGCATCCTAGTACACACAGTACTGACCTGCAGGGGGCGCTCTGATGCTGCAGCCACTGCTCTCCAACACTGACCGAACGCACCCGAAACGGCAAACCCTGAGGAAGAGAGAGAGGATGAGTGTGACAGTGATGAAGAGTTCAGGTCTGCGTGCTGTCTCTTGCTTCCTGTTTTCTGTCTTTGCTGCTTCCTGATTTTCTGCAGTTTGTTTTTTCGATCCTTCAGATTATTTCTGCAGCAGAAATAAACAGGAGGAGTTTTTTTTCTCATGTTGTCTCTGACTCTGCTGCTGACGTCCTTTGTGTTTGTCCTCTGGTGGAAAAACATTCTGCACTTGCCTCCATCAGCCTGCAGGTGGCAGCACTGCACTGTGGCAGCTTGATGGAAAATGTGACCACAAACCATCCAAGAGGGGATTTTCCTGCTGAATGAAAACCATCAGGGAGGAGCGTGCGCACACGCACACACACACACACACACACACACACACACACACACACACACACACACACACACACACACACACTCTTCACCCCCCTCCAGTATAAAACCAGTTTTAACAGGCTCCTCCGGGCTGCTGGAGGAAATAAACAATAGGCTGCTGTACAGAATCCAGACTGAGAGAAAACAGAAGTGAATTAGAGAAGTGTGTGTGTTCATGAACAGAGGGAGACGCTGGGGATGCACAGCGGAGAGGGAAAAAATAAAAAGTAACCTAATATTCTGAAGGAAAGTCCAAAAGTGTCTGTCTGTCTGTCTGTCCTCTGTGCAGAAGAGACAGTAAAGAAGCATCAAGTGAGCAGAATCTGTTTTACTGCACGACGCCTCAAAGCAAGAGCACGAAACAGCAGCGACCTCTGCCTCCACGCACTGAAGGATTACTCCACTGAAGTACAAGTACAGCAGCACTCTCAGCTTCGTGCAGTAAAAGTACAGCAGTACTCTCAGCTTCGTGCAGTAAAAGTACAGCAGCACTCTCAGCTTCGTGCAGTAAAAGTACAGCAGCACTCTCAGCTTCGTGCAGTAAAAGTACAGCAGCACTCTCAGCTTCGTGCAGTAAAAGTACAGCAGCACTCTCAGCTTCGTGCAGTAAAAGTACAGCAGCACTCTCAGTTTCGTGCAGTAAAAGTACAGCAGCACTCTCAGCTTCGTGCAGTAAAAGTACAGCAGCACTCTCAGCTTCGTGCAGTAAAAGTACAGCAGCACTCTCAGCTTCGTGCAGTAAAAGTACAGCAGTACTCTCAGTTTCGTGCAGTAAAAGTACAGCAGCACTCTCAGCTTCGTGCAGTAAAAGTACAGCAGTACTCTCAGTTTCGTGCAGTAAAAGTACAGCAGCACTCTCAGCTTCGTGCAGTAAAAGTACAGCAGTACTCTCAGCTTCGTGCAGTAAAAGTACAGCAGTATTCTCAGCTTCGTGCAGTAAAAGTACAGCAGCACTCTCAGCTTCGTGCAGTAAAAGTACAGCAGTATTCTCAGCTTTGTGCAGTAAAAGTACAGCAGTATTCTCAGCTTCGTGCAGTAAAAGTACAGCAGTACTCTCAGCTTCGTGCAGTAAAAGTACAGCAGTACTCTCAGCTTCGTGCAGTAAAAGTACTGTGTGTGCAGTAAAGTGTCTTCTGTGACTGATCTCTGATTCTGTGTGATTATTGGAGCTGCTGCAGGTGGAGATACTTTCAAATACTTCATATACTAGTTTAGGCCAGTGGGGCTCAACGTAAGGGCCGGGACCTGCCAAAGGGTCAGCAGAGCAATCTGAGGGGTCGTCAGATGATTGATGGGAAAGAAGAAGAAACAAAGTTCTGAAACACAAATTTTGATTTGGTTTCTCTCTAATCTTTTTTCTCTCAGAGGTCACAAAGCTTAAAGTCTGAGGATGTTTCATGTTTGATGAGTTTACCTGTTTGAGGCAGCTGGTGGGTGTGGCCGTCCAACGACAGGAGGGTGTGTTCAAAGCCGCTGCTGACATCACATGACTAGGAGGTGGAGCCTAAGAAAGCAATTCAAAATAAAATGAATTATTTATCTATCAAAAATCAACAAACACAGTCGCTGTCAATCACTGTTGATAAGCCCCGCCCTACCTGGTAGGAGTGCTCTGATTGGACCTGCCAGAAGCTGCCAGAGGAGGAGGGGGCGGAGCAACTCAGAGCGCCGCAGGCTGGAGAGGGGGGAGATGGAGGGGAGGGAGGGGGAGGGCTGGGTGTTGAGGAGGGGGAGGAGGAGGTGGGGGAGGCGGGGGCGGGGCCAGAGAGTAGAGGAAGTGAAGGAGAGTGCGGCTGGTCCCATTGCTTAACTTCAGTGTAGTAAAAATCCTCCTCGCTGCGGGAACAGCGCTCGTGCTCGCCGCCGCGGCTATGAGAGGTCAAAGGTCAAAGGTGTTCAGTCTGATCAGAGCTGAGAAAATAAATCTGACCTGGAAGCAGTTTTTCAAAGGACTGAAGATGAAGTCATTTCTGCCACGAGAATGAAAACATGGAGACGTGAAGAAACAGAAAAACGAGCCGGAAGTCACAGCTGAGGCTGCGAATCACCGTCCCTTCATTATCGATCAATCCGTGATGTTCCCATCAGCAGACTGATTGATTGATCTATAACCGACCAACCAAACAATGAAACAGTCAAACAAACAAAAATCATTTTTCACGTTTCTAATCTTTAATTCTTTCTGAAGTCTTCCTGTCAGGATTAAACTTCCAGAGAAAGACGCTCTGTGTCCGTCAGGTGAGTCTTACCACAGGTGTGTCGTCCGGATGTGTCGTTTTATTCCCACCACTGACGTGAGCACCTTGCCACAGCTGGGCCACAGACACCTGTAGGCCGCCTTCACCGAGTTCTGCGGGAGGAAACAGCGTCAGCGCTGACCGTCGGCTGTGGAGGCTTTAATTTGTCCTGAAACCCGTAAAAACCAGCTCACCCTGCGTTTCCGGGGCGCCGGCTCGTCGAACAGCACCTGCTCCAGCTCCATGTCCAGCCCTTCGTCAGGGGGTGCGGTCGGGCTCACGGCGGGCTCTGCGATTGGTGGAGAGGGGGCTGGGCTTCCGTTGGCGTGACCCACGCTCCAGTAGCCGCTGCTGCCGCCGTCAGAGAGCTCGCCGCCACCGCAGTCCATCAGGGGAGCTGAAACACAAGGAGTCAAACAAACTGAGCCTAAACTTAAAACTCAGCCGAATCCCAGCTCAACAAAAACCAGTCTGAAGACTAAAAGTCACTGGTTTACCTCCTGGAGCCTCGTGTCATTCACTGTGTAATTTATACGTAATACATCTCATGAATCACTACTACCACTGCATTATTACTGTTACTGCAAATACTGCAGTAACCACTAGTTGGTGCTGTACACACCTGCCTCTGCTTTCACCTGCCGGAGTATTTAAAGAACAGTGAGTACGATAAACATCGAGAGCGACATTTCAGTTTTACATCTTTGATATTTCTCTGACCTCTGCTGTTAGCTGACAAACACTGATGCTAAGCTAACACTAGCCTGCTGATTTACAGACCAGGCTCGAGTAACACCAGCTGACTGCTGCTGTTATAACTACGGTTTTACTGTAGTTGTTGTTTTTGTTATTGTTTTTGGTTGCAGTCGTTTGTTGTCTGTATTTATTTGTTAGCGTTATTGTTGTTTGCTGCAGCTGCTTGTTGTTAAACATTGTTCTTATTGTTTGTCAGCATCAGTTCTGTTGTTATTTGCGGTCTTCTTCTTGTTGTTGTTTGTATCGTCTGTTGTTGTTTACTGCTGCTGTACCTGCTGTGTCTGGGTGGGCGGGGCTGTGCAGTAGGGGGCTGCAGGACAAACTGCTGAGGACCATGGCTGCCATCAGCTCATCCATGTCCACCTCCTCTGGACTCCTCTGGCTGCAGGACGAGAGGACACACAAGTTATTTACTGGCAGATATGAAGAGACAAGTGGACATTGACTGAGAGGACTCAGAGGACATCTGACCTTCTGGGGACGTCGATGCAGGAGGAGACAGACCTGCTGCAGGAGGAGGAGGAGGAGGAGGGATGAGACGAAGAGCTGACATCACTCTGCATGAGGTCAAGCTGATCCGCCGCACCTGAAGGTTCACCTGCTCCTCCACACTGAAAATACACCTGAGAGAGAGAGAGAGAGGAGAGCCACGGCTCACTGTGATAGGCTGAGACACCTGTCAGTCAGGCAGACATGCCGGGGCTTCCTGTCACGGCTCTCTGAAGAAGTGAAACCTGAAACTGGGACTTTCTGTCCGTGTGTCTGCTGGACTGGACAGAAAAATGACAACACTGACGAGGCTTTGACAGCACGCTCACCTTCAGCCCAGGATGACCTTTGACCCTGGTCTGTTGTCCTGCTGCTGTTGCCATGGTGCTGCCTGTCTCACCCGTCTCTGGGCCGGTTTGTATCCCCGAATAAGCGGAACTCACCAAGGCCCCAAGAGGAGAGCGTTTCCCCAGACGCGTCTTTGGCAACATGTCTGTCTGCCTGTGTGAAAGAGTCTGAAACACAGAAACAGAAACACTTCAGTTTAGTCCGTCCGTCCGTCTGTCCGTTCGTCCGTCCCTCCGTTTGTCAGGAGCAGCGTCGCCAACAGAAGTCTGAAGGCCGATGAAACAAGTCAGTCCAGAGTGAAACTCTGAGACGCCTTAAAGGACTCGTCCACTGATCAGTCCACTCTTACAACAATGTGGGACTCTGATGGACACACGCCACACCTGACGCCTACGTTACCCACAATGCAACCCAGCCACCAACAGCTGGGTGGGAGGCTGGTGTGTGTTACGCTAGCAGCAGCTAACATCGCCTGTATCCTGCAGCAGCGGCAGACGTCTGCTCAGCTCACGTCCTTCAGACTCCAAACTGTTGTTTTAGTTTCAGACTTGTCTTCAGCTGACGTTGACTCAAGTGACATCACATGAGTCACACCTGTCAAGTTTTTCGCAAATATTTTACCCTTCTCCCCCGCTGTCCTCCCGTTTTCCCTCTGCAGCAGGTGGCAGCATGGAGAACGTTAGAGTCCTTCACTCAAACAGCGTCGCCGATAAAAGAACACGAAGAAGAAGAAGAGTCAGCGTGTACAGGCGCGTCATCTGACCTGAACTTACTGAGGAGCATCGTCAGTCAAAGTCCTGATTCTTGTGAAACACGTCACTCAGGTTTCAGGTGTCTGATTCTGACCACCTGACTGTCACTTCCTGGAGGAAGAAGTTAAATGGGTCCTTGTTGCTCTGATAGTTAGGTGGTTTCCTCGTGGTGATGTCAGGACTCCCCGTCTGTCCCCTTGTCTTAATGTAAGCGGGACGTGGGACGGTCCCTTATTTTCACATCCCAGTGTTGACGGGTCCTAGAGGACATTTATCAGACCCACAAAGCTCCCTGTGGAGACACTAAAAGCTTTATTCTACTTTAAAAGGCGAGTTTTTGACGCTCACTACATCAGACACATTTCAAACGTGACCAGAGCAGAGGCTGCTGGGAAACGCTCAGCTCTGGATTAACTGCTGACGGTAAGATCTGCTCTCTGTTCCACAGATCTGAGCGAAATCACGGTGACTCACAGGCTGCAGTGTCATTTACAGTCAGGCAGTGTGTGTGTGTGTGTGTGTGTGTGTGTGTGTGTGTGTGTGTGTGTGCGTGACCAAACACCCGTTAATTGTTGGGGACAAAAGGCGTTCCCAAATGAAAAAAGGTGGATTTTTGTGTCATTCTGAAATGAATGGAAGACCATGTGAAGTGATGGAGGTGTGTGTGTGTGTGTGTGTGTGTGTGTGTGTGTGTGTGTTACTCATTACCAGCTTTAAGACAGTAACTGAGGATTACGCTGAACAGATGGCGTCGACTGTTAAATGTTTTTATCACGTTACATCTGCTGACACTGACGCTCATTACATCACCTTCATTACTGAACTGTGTCACCGTGGCAGCATGCCCCCCCCCCCCCCCCCCCCCACACACACACGCCCTATTCAAGGTTGTCCTTTAAACAGTGTTTCAGAGTAACCAGAGTTCAGACAAAAACAGAGCACAATCACACACTGAACGGCCAAAAGTAAGTGGACACGTGTTTGTTAACCTGCTGCAGAGGTTGACTGACTCCAGGTCAGCGGAGAGGTCGATCAGGTCCGGCTGATCCAGTCCAGGTTCCGATCACGACTCTTCTCATGATCAGCACACCTGTCTGTTACCTTCCTCTGTGTGTAACAGAGGAAATAAAACTCATGCTTGTTTTTATCAGAGCACACAGTTCAGTTCATCATCGACTCGACAAAGAGAAGCCTGGAATCGTCACGTCTGAGACGCTGGAGCTGCGACATGTTTGGTGTTTTCTCCTGAAAAATTACACCAACGGTCACTTTATCATCGGAAGAGCTGCCAGTCGATCGATTCTGATCGATTAATCGTTGGATGCTGGATGGAGCTGAAGTTCAGTGAGGAGCATCTTCATGGAGCTGCTTTGGTCTCACTGTCAGCAGACAAAGTGTCCACACAAACATGGAGGACGTGAAGGACCAAACGTTTCAGCTGGCTGCAGCTTTAACGTTCACCTGCTGCTGTTTGTGGGTCAGTTTGACCTTTAGGGTCATTTCACACAAAAATACACAACAAACAGCACAAAAACACATTCTGTTCTCACACACACACACACACACACACACACACACACACACACACTGTACAAACGCACCCCTCTGTGTCTGCAGCGCTGAGCTCTGAACCAATCAGATTCCTTCAGTGCCGAGTTCACACCCTCCACAATAAGAGTCTCAATGAAGACAAAAACAGGTTGAAGACGGTCTTTCTGTCCTCAGTCCTTCACTCTGACTCTGACATGAAAACTGTGAACCTGAGTCTCCGTCTTCTCTTCACACACTCCTCACACTGTTTCTGGAGCCTGAACAACATCCACGCTTCACACACACCATCCAAACTTTTCTCTCGCGCACCATCAGCCACCGATCGCTGCACTGGACAGACAGAGTGGAGTGAGACAGACGTGGAGGACAGACAGCAGCACGTTGTCTTCGTGAACTTCAGCAGCTTCATTCAGTCACACTGAGCTCAGCAGCCAACAGTCAAACAGCGAAGAAGAAGAAAACACACGTCAGCTGTCACGTACCTGCAGCCTCACGAGCTCCAGCACAAAAACAACTGCACCTCAGCTCCAGGTGTCCTCTGCTGCTCAATGAGGGCTCAGTGTGTGTGTGTGTGTGTGTGGGTGTGTGTGTGTGTGAGCGTGAGCGCTGCAGCCAGGCTGAACACCATCAGGAGGGCGGAGACTCACGCAACACCTGGACTGGATCACGTGGCACATCTGGAAGGGAGTTAATGATCATACAGGCTGCAGGCAGCAGGACGAGGAGCATTCTCCTTTCTGATTGGCTGATGTGTGACATGACGAAGACACTCTGAGACACTTTTCATCACTGATGTGTTTGTTGTTGAATTGGACGACGAATAAAAGATTTCACGAATTTCATACCTGGACCCGACATTTCCCATAATGCAGCTGCATCAAGCGCCGCTCTGCCCGGTGTCCTGAGTGAGATGCAAAGTCCGGCATCTGGAAACCCTGACGACCCTGATGACATCACTATGACATCATCATGGTTACGAGTCACGAAGCACATCTTAAGCACGTCATTTCCTCCCAGAAACACGTCAGCGGTCTCCTCGTGCTGATCGGCCTCTCTGCAGGGACTCCTGCGGCCGCTGCTCCGCTCCAGGATTTCCCAGCAGCCCCTACGGTGGCTCTACAGCCTCGTAGTAAACAAGAGAACCACGTGGAGAGAAGCTGGAAGCTGATTGGTGGAGCTCGGCCGTGCAGGAACACACCCCACTGAGGTCTGTTGTTTACTGACTTTTCTCCACTTGAACACACTGAACAACTGACGCACGGCCAGAGAATACTGCACTCCACATTCCTGCAGTACTGCAGTAATACTCCTGAAATACTCCTGCAACACTCCATAATACTTCTGGAATATTCCAGTAATACTTCCACACTGTATTTCTTTGGTCTTACTGCAGGTCTGTGTGTAGAAACACTATAAAACCACAGTATTATCACAGTTTTATAGTATTTTCAGCAGTTTTTGGTTGTGCAGCAGTCATGTTGTTGCAGTTTCCATCAGTGAGATATTTCATAGTACTACTGCATGTAGTGTTACTGTGCAGCACTGTGTGCAGTACAGTGTGCAGTACAGTGTGCAGTACTGTGTGTAGTACAGTGTGTAGTACTGTGTGTAGTACAGTGTGTGATGACCACAGTGAGCAGCTTGTGGGCGGGGTCAGTCTCTCTCTGGTTATATAACCTCATTCGAATCTACTTGTCTGTCCCCGCCTCCCTGTGTGTGTGTGTGTGTGTGTGTGTGTGTGTGTGTGTGTGTGTGTGTGTGTGTGTGTGTGCGCGCGCGCGGAGCTGCACGTAGCAGCAGCGTGCTGCCCCTTCTCGCTCGTGAGCTACGTGCGGACAGTGACGAGTGTGCTTCCGTTTGACATGATACGACACACACACACACACACACACACACAGACTTTCGTCACGTTCAATAAGCTGAATTTAAACTTTAAACACTGAACGTGTCTACAGGACAGTGCGTCCTAGAGTCCATCGTGTCTGACTTTGGTCCATGTCAAACCTCTGGGGACTGCAGCCTTCTTTTTGTCTGACTTTGGGTCCTCAGTATTCCACAATCCATGGCAAGCTAGTTAATGTGTGCTGACGTTAATCAGACGAGACACAGCTCGTCGTCATGTTTGAGTCTTTAATGAATCACACTTTATTTAACTGAATGTTGGTTCATGAACTTCTTATCAACAAAGAAAAAACTTGGAAAGTTTCTGTGTCCTGAAGTTTAACTAAAAGTAGTTGCTTGCATGCGTCTGCAGATTTATGAATGAGATGAGCTGGACTTTAACAGGAAGTGATGCAGGATGTGATGACAGACATCAAACTGTGACGTCGGACTGTTAGAGAAGAAAACCAAACGTTGAATTCTTTATTTTCATCTGAGCTGTTTTCATGCTGACCCTGCTCACATTTATCTCTCTGTCTTTGCGTTTCTGCTTCATTAGCTCTCTGATCACATCACCCACAATGCATTTCAGAGCTGTCTGATCAGCTGATGATCACATCACCTGGGCAGGTGTGACTGTATGCAGTCACTGATGAAGTCACCAGTCTTTCTCCAGGAGCTGCTTGTTAGCTCTGAGTTAGCCTCGTGCTAACGTCAGTGTTTGCTAAATTTAGTTTTCTCATCGCTGAATTAAAACAGCTCACTAACTGCTTCCTCTGTAGAGACGAGTTGTTCTAAACATTCACAGCCAATAACAGCAGCTCTAGCTGTTGTGTGGCTAACTGAACCAACCGACAAAGCTAACGTTAGCATGCTAATACCTGACCTGTTTAGAGTGAACGGGGCAGCACGGTCAATACACTGAGCTGAAACTTGACCAACGCTGTTTAATAATGATTCAGTCTGCAAGACTTCAAACAAGTGTTTGCTAAATGAGTAAATAATGTCAGTTAGCTTAGCATACTCATATATTTCCCTCTCATTGTAAACTGTATGAATGCTGCTAACAGTGAAACACAGATGTATGCAGACAGAAACAACACATACGTTTACAAAAAATCTTCGTTTAGCCCCTAAAACTAAACTGAAAACTAATGTTTGGAAGTTAGACTAGCCTGTGACGCGACAGGGACTTCCTGTTTACACAGCTGATTGCTCCTGATTGGACAGTTGTTTCCTACTAACAGATTTTCTCATCTTTACGAGCGGAGACATTTCTTATGTTCGAGTGGTGCAGCCGGATCAGCAAACCACTCGTCTGAAGCTGAAGGTTGCATTAAATATGGACTCGGAGCTGGGATGTATTTCCTGCGTCGGCTTGATGAGTGGGCTGGGCTCAGGTGTGCAGGTAGACTGGCAGGTGAGGGAAACACAGACAGAGAGAACAAACTGTGGACCAACAAAAGACATGAGGAAGGAATAAACAGCAGAAACTCAAGCCTGAGGGAGAGACACAGCCAGGACAGAGTACAGGACTGACACTACTCCGCCACTATATGGCCAAAAGTATATGGACACCTAGATCCACATGCTGTATGTCCCTCTGGTCTGGATCTGTCTGCTGGTTTTGGTCTTTTGATTATCTCATGGATCATTTTCCAGCTTTACGTCAGTCCAACACTGACATGCTGCAGTTCTTCTTTCAGCTGCAGCTCATCCAAAGCGATCACTTCCTGCTGCGCTTGTTTCACGTGAGCAGATTTGCAAAGGGATGTTTTGTATTGATCACTGCAGCCTGAAGCCTTTGTTCACTCATCAGTGTTGAAATTCTGCAGGGAGGAAGAGTCCGAGCACAAACAGGCCGCTGATGAAGAGACGCGCGCCTCGAACGTGTCATGAAAGCACTGATCCAGTCTGTGCATCGTGAATCTGATTGGCTGGACCTGTTAATCACCTGAGATCTGCTGCTCTGTTCAGATTTCTTCATGTCACATGTGAAGGTGTGTCTCTTCCAGCTCATGTGGTGTCTCAGATTCCCCGATGAAACACGAAAACAGTCCGAACAGGCGTGTTTATATTCAGATGCACCACAAAGAGCCCACAGAGGTGTTGAAATATAAATACACACACATCTTACTGTGTCTCCGTGGACTCATTTGTCTCAACTGTCGACTCCTATTTTGAGTGCTTGTTGGAGTCCACATGGACAACAGTGTCCTGCGTCTTTGTGCCAACAGTCTGTGTTTGTCTGCTTCCTGTTTCACTGTGACAGAAAGTCTGTCCATCAGTCAGCTGCTCGACGTGCTGAACGTGACGGCGAGAAGGCGAGAAGGCTTTACTGCGCCAGCTTCTGCTGAGCTGAGAGGTAATCACAGCAGGATGTGAGCAACACACACACACATGCACACACGCGCGCACACACAGCTGGGCGTCATCATGACACAGCCTCTCCGTCTGACTCACTGTGATTTTCGAAATGATGCAACTTTATTCCAAACTTGCATCCACCAATCAGAAACTCTTCTGGATCTGATCATGAGTTCAGGTTTGGTGAACTTTGACACACTGATTCACACTGTTGGCCAATAACAAACAGCCATGCTTAGGTGGACACTCGAGGTGCACGGGATGTAACGACAGGTGTGAAATGACGCCACTCAGAGCTGCATGTCCTCGTGTGATTGGCTCACCAGGTGTGAACGGGCTCAGAGACCTGGTTTCCACACAGACAGTGGGGGGGGGGGGGCGGTAGAAACCAGTTACTGAGGAGCTGTGATTGGGCCGACTCGGTGCGTCGTCCAGTGAATAACAGTCAATCAGACGCTCCTCTGGCGGAGCTGAACGCTGGTCTAAAGGACACGAGCAGGTCAAAGAGCTGCTGCTGCTTCATCAAACAGCTTGAAGACACGTCCACAGTGCACAGACACATGTCTCCATCACAGAGAAGGACATGACACGTCTGTCCTTCAGCTGAAGAAGAAGATCGCAGCACGTGTCCTCTCCATCACCTGGTGAGAGCCTCAGGGACACCCTTCCCTTTAGTGTCACCATCAGGACAAAATGTCCTCTTACAAACATTCTAACATCTAAAATCAGGCTGTCATGACACTCAGTGAGGAGATTCGTGCTCCTCAGAGTTTGACAGCTTTTCTGCTGACGTGTGTCCGTCAAACATCAGGACAGAGTTTAGTCTGTGCAGAGTAAACTAAACAGACACATGTTCACTGTACAGAAAATAAAGTATAAATGATATGAAACACGTCACAAAGGAGACGTCAGAGTAAAGAAATCAATCAATAACTGAGTGAACGATTGGAAAACGATCAGTGTGCTTCTGTGAGATGTGATGTGTGATTTATGGGTGAAACGCTGAGGAGACGTCTGTGTGGACGTTCTTCTCTCGTCCTGTGTTGTCTCTTTTGTAACATCCTGTCAAACTGTGTCTCATGTCCTTCATCATCATCATCATCCCTCCAGCTGTGTCCTCCTGTCAGGCAGTGGCGGTGAGGACTCCTCCTCCTCCTCCTCCTGTACCTCCTCAGGTGTATGAGCAGGGGGCGTGGTCAGTCTCTCCTTCTTGCTGATTTGTGCGTACAGTAAGTTGCTGTTGTTGTCGTTTAAATCCACCGTCGCTGCAGAGGGCGCGCGGCGCTCCACCACTGGCTCTTGATTGGTAGATGCTGATGACACGTCAGCGTCACCGCCGCCGCTGCTCCGCCCTCCTTCGATGACGTGGTAGATGTGGTTGGAGTCTGGAAGGATGTAGCTGTTCAGATCTGAGCAGAGAAACGAGAGAATCATCTTCTGTTAAAGGTTTTCTCTCTTTTCCTCTTTTCTTTCATCACCTCTCACAAACTCTCTGCTGTCTTCAGTCACACCTGAGGCTGCGTTCAAAGGTCGTGTCACGTCTTATCGTAACTTTGATTGGCGGTCAGGAAACAGTGAAGAACGATGCTCCGGCTTATTTATTAATTATGATTAACGACCGTTACTCGACAAACGCTCTCAGCTTTGATCACGTGTGATGTTGAAGTCATTTCTGGTCATCGTGTCACTGAAGTGTCAGCACAGACCTTGGCTCGGTGGCGCCCCCAGGTGGCTCCTCCACGGAGTGAACGAGATGGATTTTTCCTCTTCAGGATTTCAACACACACACACACACACACACACACACACACACACACACAAAACAGTGGGAATCGAGCATCATGGGAAATGTAGTTACTAAGTTTCTGATGTAGTAAAATAAAATTATTTCTTCTGATCAACAGGATGAAACCTAAAAGACAAAATACCTTCAGCAGTTTCAGATTGACTTGCTGTCATCACTGCTGCGCTGCCATTGGTCTGAACATCTGAGAGAACACACACACACACACACACACACACACACACACACACACACACACACACACACGGACAGACTTAGGAGACCTACATCAAACATTAAAGCTGTTTGCTGGTTTCAGATCAGCAGAATGTCAGATGGGAGCAGAGAGAACCTGCATGCAGTACAATGACCTCAGCCAGTGCCCGTGGATGTACTTTATCTCTATCAGAGAATATGTTGAAGAGCTTTGCAAAGAGTTTGAGCCCAGTCTGAAACACAGTCGAGCGTCTGGAGCACACTGGCAGACTGACCTTGGTGGATGTGTGGCGCCACCAAGTGGCTCCTCCATGGAGTGAAGGTGATTGTGTTTTCTTCAGTGGTGAAAGACGGACGAGAGAAAAACACAGCTCATTAATAAAAAGAGGACAAACTGAGAACGATTCAGATTTATGACAAACGTTGACACTTCAGCTTTTATCTGACGGGCTTCTTCTCTTTGAAAAGATGTTTTATACGTTAAAAAACTTATTTTCTAAAGGAGATTTATCTTCCTCACCTGCAGGTATGATGTGTTTCTTTCACCAGTTTACTGATTTTTGTGATACTCTGTGTGTGTAGTACTACATACTCAGAAATAAATATACCAGCAGTGAGTGAAGCAGTGTTTGAGACTTTTTAATTTCTTATTTATTTATTTATTTTTTGTTTACATTTTTCCTGAAGAAAAAACACTAAATTCCTGAATCACTATGTTTGATGATAATTACTGTCTGAGTCTTTGTTCATCTCTTCACACGTTCACTCACCATCTTCATCGTTTTGGATCTCGTTGATCGCTGGATTC
>NC_135074.1:32567500-32635000 GCF_051107435.1 Chaetodon auriga | reverse complement strand
GGACAGAAGAAGACATGAAGCCACACGTGACACCGAGGACAGACAGCAGAGCAGGACACCCACAGCAGCAGCTTCACTCATTCATTAATGAGTGAAGAAAGCAAAACGACCCGCAGAGAGCTTCCAAACAACAAGTCACACAACAAACAATCAATATACAGAAATACCAACTTTAATGATGTTATCATCATTAAAAATGCAGATTTTCATGTGAAAATGCTTCTAAATATTTAGTAATAAACACTTGAGACAAACTGAGCAGCTCCATCAGCTGATGAAGACCATGAGATACGACTGTAAGCTCAGGAAAAGCTCGAAGGTGGACCTTGATACTGTCCGAGCTCCAATGTGAACTTCAGAGAGTTTAAAGTTCAGCACGTTACGAGAAGCCTGAAGGCTCAGACGTCTCAGTCCAGCTGAGTGGGACAAAGTTTGGACTGAAGACGCTGAGATGTCCTGTGTTCCTCTGACGCTCAGGAGAAACTCGGTCCTCAAAGTTCACTGTTCAATCACGAACTTCAGGGACTCTTCAGAGAACAACAAAGCTTTCACAAACATTCACAGGAGCGCGTATCAACACGGCTTGATAAGCTACCGATATTATCAATATATGCTGGATGAGCCTGCGTTTCTATCACGTGAAATGAAAATGAGACAGTGTGTCACGCTGACAGTCTGCCATCACACAGGAACCGTCACATGTCCTGATAAATGTCAGAATATCTTCAAATATAAACACAGATAGAAATCATACATCTGATATTCCTACAAGTTTCTCATAATGTTGTTATACTACTGTTTAATACTTCCCCTTTACAAATGTGTCTGTGCTGTAGACTGTTTACAAGGACTCCTGGAAAAACTCTCAGCTAGTTTTTTTACTCTGTTGTTAATATTTTAACATTTACATGTTTAAATAGCTGCGAACAGCTGAAGGTTAAGAGAGCGATACTGAACCTCTGACTGTCAAACTCTTCAGTTTAGATCAAACGGAACAAAATATCCACTGTCATGAACTACAGGTGAACCAGTTCTGAACAGGTCAGCGTGGAGACGACTCTGTTCACTCCTACCTGTGTCCAAGGTGCAGACTGCTGGGACGGCAGGTTCAGGTGTGTGAGGAGCTGTTCCTGCTGCAGGTTTACTCATTGACAGAGTGAACAAACACTGAGACGCTCTGCTGTTTGAGCTGCTTAAAGACACACACACACACACACACACACACACACACACACACACACACACACAGGCACACAGGCACATGCACGCACACACACACACACCCACACACACAGGCACACAGGCACATGCACGCACACACACACACACACACACACACACACACAGGCACACAGGCACATGCACGCACACACACACACACACACACACACACAGGCACACAGGCACATGCACGCACACACACACACACACACACACACACACACACACACACACACTCAGTTTCATCTCTGTGCATCCAGTAGCCTGCAGAGAGACGATGGATGTTTAGCCTAGCTTAGCACAAAGAATGGAAGCGGGGGGATACTGCTAGCCTTACTCCATTAAAGAGAAAAATGAACCTTAAACCTTTGAAGTGGAGAGAGATTTACATGTTGTATATTTTTAGCTGACAAGCTAATTCATCCTGTAGTCGGCTGCGTTTGTTGATTGGAGCTAACAGAGCATAGCAGCTGATGGGATAGCTTTTTCTCACTAAAACAAACTAAATACAGATGAGCCACAAAGATGCTCCGTAAAGACATAAAATACATATATTTCATTACCTAAAAGAACAAAAATCCAGGAACGATCCAAGGCATCTTTCAGTTTAGCACAAAAGGCTAAATGCTATCTTAGCTCCCTCAAAAGAGATGTCGCTCAGTAAAGATTACTTGCTAGCCAGATGTTTTGCTTGCTAGCAGGTTAGCTTGTTGGAGTTTTTAGTGAAATAACTGAATGCAGGAAAAGCTAAAACATTGTTGAAGTCATAAACTTTGAGAAAAAGCTGTCACATCCACATCTTGGCTCAATTAGTTAAAAACCCAGCTGATCACAGAGAGGATCGCTAACTAGTTTGTTAGCTCAGGAATTATAATGTGTGAATGAGTTGTTGGAAAGTTTTTTCTTTTGATGCTAGCGGTTCCCTGTGCTTCCAGTCTTTGTGCTAAGCTACGCTAAACTGTGTCCTTTAATTGTGTTTGATTGTTCGTTATTTGTTGATCGACACATATATCTTTTATTTTACCATATTCAGTCTTGTATTTACATCACACAGTGCACATGAATCTCCTGTTGCTTCACTGTGTCGACTGTTTCTCTTTTATTTGCTGCTTAGTCATTTGAAAAAGGACTTTGAGCTGCACTAAATCTTATGAAAGGTCCTACATGAATACCCAATGATTGATCGATAAAATGTCCCGAACACGTTCCAGCTCAGACATGTGACCTTTCCTGTGGTGCCACCCTCAGGACAAGCAGAGTTAAATCTGCAGGATGTCGCTTGTTCTGTCCAACTCTTCCTTTTGTGGCTGTGGTGAATCCTGCAGCTCTGTACTGGACACCATGCTGTGCAGGCGTTCTTCTGCCTGCGTCCTGTTTTGTTCTGTCAAAATGGACAATTTGGTGTGACAGTACAACCACACTGCAGAGCTTCCAGAGGGAGTGTTCATGGTCTACATGGCAGCTCGACAGATAAGCTTATTAAACCCAAATCAAACTGACGGTGAACATTATCAGCAGCTCCACCCAAACACTGCAACTGACACTTACTGCTTGACTGGTCGAGCGAGGCCTGTGGAGAGCTGTGAGAGAGAGATAACGACTTCTCTTGTGCAGCTGAAGGACGGTTTGAGAAGTTAAACTTAGTGTGAATTTAATGTAATGTAAACAATCAAACAGCTCTGTGTGCAGATGTTGGGAGATCTCGTTGGTGTTCACAGCCTTTAAAACTCACAGTTAAAATTACAATAACAACTGTGTCACTGGAGAATCCACAGAAACCAAAAACAAGTCACAACGGAAAAGCAAATCTTGTTCCCAGAAACAACAAGATTCACTTCAGCTCTGTGTTTATCGTCACCACCACCGGACCCATGAAGAAGAGAGCGCTAACACGAGCTAACCTCCTTTCTGTAAGACTGAGTGAGAGCTGCAGATGAGCTTTTCGTGTGAATCAGTGCTCTTACAAGCTAAGCTAACTAGCTTCATCTTCTGGGTGGAGTAAAAACTTAAAAGCATGATGGGAAACGTCTCGTATCAGCACTTCTTGGACATTCAGAAGGACTCGCTCCAGCTGCTAGCAGAGACCACGGAGGCTGACGACTCGTCTCCTGTCTCTGTGTATTGTCTGTCCACAGCTTCCTCCCCAGCGGCCTGAGCCTTCAGGTCTCTGTCCACAAATATGTCCAAAAACTGTTTTAGTCTCTTTTCAAAAGTGGAAGAAATGTCCTTTAGCTGTCATATTATGTTTGTATGAAACTTCAGGTCCATGTTAACATTAACAGTCGATTTCTCTTAATTCAGTCTGAGTTTTGACACCGTCTGCCTGTATCCGTGTGTTATGAGTTGGCAACATGTAAAAAAGCAGAAACCAGAAAATCAGGATGATCAGTGCTGAGACGTGATGATCGTCCGCCCTGAGGAGCTGATGGCTGAACACAATGAAACTGTGCTCACACAAACACAGTCATTCTCAAAAAGCTCTGTTTGTCTGCAGAAATGTCTCCACAAGGCAAAGAAACTCTTCTTCTTCTTCTTCTTCTTCTTCTTCTTCTTCTTCTTCTTCTATCTCTGCTCTTTCATCAGCTGAGCTTGAGCCTTCCTCCTCATAGCGAATGCCGTTATCGCACAGCAAAGTGTCAAGCAGGGGAAGGAGGCGCAGGCCAGCAGGAGGCGCTGCTCACCGAACTCCCTGACCAACGCTGGCCGCCGCCACAGGAAGTCCCGGAACAGCGCCTCCTGCTGGGCCAACGTGCAGAGGGACAGCAGGATGTGGAAGAGCTGGTGGCCGTGGCCGACGATGTCAAAGCTGCCGGGGGAGAAGCGCTCAGGTACGGGACAAGAGAAGAAGAAGGCTGACAGCAGAAACAGCACCACCTAGTGGAGGAGTGAGAGAGGGTAGTGAACGACCAGGAGAACACTTCTTTCATTATGTTTGGATGGACTGAAGGAACAGTCGGCCGTCAGCAGGAAGCTGATGTCTTCATGTTAACAGGAAACCTGCTTTCTGTGGGAGACGAACAGGATGTATCATCAGAGGAAGACCAGCAAGATCTCTCTCACTGACTTCTTGTTCATGTATGCAGGTAACTAACAGAAGCAGAGTTCAGTGCGATCTGAGGAGCCAACATCTTACGTTTGAATTAAACAATATTTACGTTTATTTCTTTATATTCAAACTTATTCACTTCAAATTTGACCTACACGCTCTTCATTAATGTAAATAATCAGATTCCTGGGCCTCACCGTGTGTGTGTGAACATACTGATTCATTGATATTTGGAAATAAGGATGAAATGTCAGTAAATTGAGAGAGAAGCACCACCTGCAGGAAGTGCAGCGGCAGCGCAGAGTTGCTCGTCCAGCTGCAGGTGGACAGACGGTGGGCGACGGGGCTGATGTCCAGCAGGTAGGCCACGCCCATCGGCAGCACCTGGCAGAGCTTCCTGTGGAGCGGGTACGGCCGCCGGAAACGAAGCTTCGCATAACAGCAGGCGGTGCAGGAGAGCCAGGCGAGGAGGGCGGCGGCCGGGAGGAAGACCTGCAGGAAATGACATCGTCAGTATGTCTGAACCCATCGTGCCATTGGCTGAGTGTGAATCAACAGACCATTAACACACCTGTCCCAGCATGCTTTGCGTCCAGGCGGTGCTGGAGCTGTACAGGCACAGAGCCAGAGCGCAGCCGTACTGGTAGACGGCCACGCCCACGTAGTCCAGGAAGAACAGCGAGTAATGCGCCTGCTCCGAGTGCGACTGCAGCAGGTGAGCCGCAGCACTGCAACAAGGGGGGCGTTAAAGCCGCGTTTATCAAGACTTTCATATCAACAAGACATCCAGTTCCTCTGCAACGTGAACGGGCTGTGAGAACTTTCACCATCTCTGCGGAGCTTTTTAACCTGTTAGCTCCTAGGTTAGATTTTCCGACACGTTTCCCGTCTGGTTGAGTCTCAGTGTTTGATAAACCTGCTGATCACTTCCTGCTGAGCAGCAAACAGCAGACTGACACAGTCAGAGACGAGCTGGTGAACGTGGTGAAGCATTTAGCGGCTAAAGAGCAGAAATTTCCCCCCGGAGCTGGAGGAGACCAAAAACAGAGCTAACAGAGAGAGAAGACTGGACTGAAAGTCATCAGGTGGAACAAACACGACACGCTGCTCTGGTGGATGTGGATGTAGACAGGTGTTCGATAGCAACTTGATAATTATGTCCGTGCTGTTTTCAAGCTTCTTCTGCTGCCTGCAAGTGGCCTGAAATCTTTAAAGACGTAATGTCACCAGAACAGGATCAGTTATTCAATGTTCCACCAATGAAGAGACAGAAAGAACAACGACCAAGTTACGTTGGAACTTTAAACACGATGCACCAGCAGCTCTGTGAGGCTGTGCTCAGACACAGCAAGCTTTGAGCTAAATGCTAACATCAGAATGCTAACATGCTCACAGCTACAATGCTAGTTTAGCGTGTTAGCATTTGATCATGAATTACATAAAAATGTTGACCTGAAGATGGCGCCAGAGCAAAAGTCTGAGGATCAGCAGCGTTATTACAGTTCTGAGAGGAACGAGAACGTCTGAACCACGTTTCACGACAGTCTGGACCAACATGGTGGCATTTCAAAAAAAAAATGTAAAATAGGAAAATATGAACATGTAAAGGTTTTTTGACGGCTCACCTGCAGCTCAGGTAAGTGATGGCAGAGAAAACGTAGAGGACCAGAGGCAGCGAGGAGGCGTCTACAGAAAACCCCTGACCTTCAGGACCCTGCAGCCGAAAACCCAGGATCCCCTGCAGAGGTCAAAGGTCAGACAGCAGGAGGTCAAACACCAAGCTTTTGAACACCAGGAGCTCAGACAGACTCGAACAGTTCAGTACCCCTCCCTGCAGGACGGTGAATGCCATGAGCCTCATCACCACGCACACGGCGGCCAGCAGGTGGCTCCACACGTTCAGAGTCTCGTTGTGGATCTGGAAGAGGCTGAGGACGTAACAGCGCCATGACAGGCCCACAGGACGGTACCCAGCCAGGATGAACCGCTCCCGAAACAGAGGGGGGACGTCCACGTCTCGGACGGTGGGGGGAAGGGAGGGCAGGAGGCGATGCAGCAAGGGGAGGAAGGTGAGGCACAGCGAGGGAGGGGCGAACGAAACCCGAGGCATGATGGGAGAGATACAGAGTTCAGCTTGTTGTTTTGTAGGAAGCTGAAACGTTAAAAAGAACTCCTATGATCAGGTGTGTTGGCAGGTGAACAGGTGTGTTGGTGGTTAGACAGCTGAGTTGGAGGTTTAGACAGGTGAGTTGGCAGCAACAAAGCTTCCTGGATTTACTGCAGCTCTGATTCACTCCTCTGATTGGCTACTTGTCCATAGAAACAGCAGCTGAGGCTCATGGGTATTGTAGTATTTTGAGCCATTTGCCAGACTGACAGAAAAACAGTGACAATAACTGAAAGTGACGGTCAGAACATAAACTTTGAGTCTGGTTCCCTCATCCAGGAGACGCTGCTCTTCAGCCTCCTGCCAGGTAACTCTTTACATCTTATTCTGATGGTTTGATTAAGCAAAAGAAGCTGATAAGACGGTGGAACAAAGACAGACAAACATTAAACTGAAGAGTTTGAGTTGACGGTCAGTGTCATGGTGCCTACCTGAGTTCTTCTCTGTGGACGAGAGCCGTCGCTACACTGCAGAAGGCATTTTCTGTTCTGCCGGTTCTGCTGCTCTGACCTGTTCACTGTTCAGTCCTGCAGACCAGCCGCTGTCACATGGATGGTGACACACACTCACTCACTCACTCACTCACACACACACACACACACACACACTCACACACACACACACACTCACACACACACACACGTCTAATCTCCACAATGTGTTCTTGTTTTCAGCTAATTCGAGCTAATTTCAGTCTGAATGAGGATTTCAGACGTCATGAGACTCAACACACTGCTGACACACACAAATACACACCTGACTGCAGTTTACATGCTGCTGCTCTCTGCTCACTTATTCTACTTAAACCAATGTAAGGCCATTTTACTCCTTAAGCAAAAAATACTAAACTTTGTTGATTTCCATTATCTTTCTTTTCCATTATTTCCATGTTCTTGTGATGTTGTTATAAATTAAAATAACTGTTTATTCAAGTACAGCTGAATCCAATACTTGATTAGGAATGTCCTAAAAGGCCACCGTACATAAGAGAGGGACCAGCATGACTTTATCCTTGTTGTTCGTCTGACAGCAGATCTCTAAAGGTCAAAGTTCACGACCAGTCCAAACGCTTTAATCACACTTTGAGGTGTTTTATTGGAACTGATGATGTTTTTATGGCTCAATCCAACACAACAACATGGCAAACATGGACTCACAGAATCAACCGACATTAAATTTCAGATTTTTTTTTTTTTTTTTTTATTTAGTCCCTTTGGTTTTCAATTCCAGCTGTTGGTCCAGCTGGTTCAGGTTCATGCTCAGGTTCGGGTTCAGGCTGAGATGGTTCAGTTTTGGTTGGTTTTGGCCCAGACGCAGGTACAGCCGACAGCCACAGACTGGTACGATGCGTTGTAGCAGCGTCTCCCGTCCTGCCGGGTCAGGACCAGGACGTTCTGGTAGACAGGGACTGAGTTCAGGCTGTGTCTGTCCGTCTGTCCGGGGCTGGGACTGGAACAGAAGCTGCTGCTGCACTCGGCCTCCCAGATGGTGGACGGGATCCGGTTCCTCACCGTGGTCGACCTGAACAAAGAGCAGCGACGGAGTCATCAGGTTACAAACACAACAGAAACCACATGTACAGAGTCCCAAAAAGCAGGTCCCACACAGGAACCTTCGACACGTCTTTAATCATCACAGAGGCAGCGGGACCAGGACGATGAAGTGATGAAGGAACGAGTCCCTCATTAAACCAGGATCCACTGATATTTAGAACAGCAGAGTCCCTCCATCAAAGGACAGATGTCACTTCCTGTTTGACGCTTTCAGTTCCACTTTAAATCATCATCAGGAGCAGGTGTTCCTTAGAACTCATTCATTCACTCATTAACCCGCTCACACTCATTCATTCATGTCTTTCCTGACTCTGTGATGTCAGACTGACCTCCAGTTCCATTGAGACAGAGACCCGCTGTGGATGTTCTCTTCAGATGAGGAGGAGACCTCTGAGGAGAACGCCAACATGGAGTCACAACCAGGAGGAGGAGGAGGAGGAGGAGGAGCTTTAACCCTGGAGGAGGATGAGACGACCCACAATACACTGCAGCATGCCTGCAGGGAGGAGGGGTTTCACTGTAAGCTGACATTTACATTTCTTCTCTTCAGTAAAGGCTCATTAGAGGAATCCGTCGTGAAGTTTAGCTCCGATCATCACGTCTGTTTCAGGTTACACAACAGCTGCTTCTTACTCGACCATTTTCATTTATGCTACTTTATACTTGAACTCTACTACGTCTCAGAGGGAAATGTTCGACTTTTTACTACACTACATTTATCTGATAACTTTACTTTACAGAGCAGATTTTCAAACCCTAAATGATCCTTTAAAACACAGTAAATGAAGCCACCTGACACCATATTTAAAGGAGTAAGATCAGCTTGAACTCACGGCTGCTTGCATGCTAACCCATCAGTGATAATCTAATAGTGGTAAAGCCATTCAGCTCCACTGAAGTTACTGTAGAGCACCTTTTAACACATTTGTGTGCACTAGCTAACGTTAGCACACACACACAGAAACTTGACCGCACTCCACTGACGGCTGCAAGTTAGAAATGTAATAAATAAAAAGTCATAAACTCTTTTGGTGAACACAAACACGGATGTTGCACCAATCAAATTACAGCACGCTGTCACGCTCGATCAGGACGTCACGGCGTTGCTTTTTAAGCCACGGGGGTTCCCGTCAGTGCAGGGCTCCGTGGTCAAGTTAGCAATATTTTTGCAACGTCTGGTTTGAGTTTCAAAATAAAGCTGTCTGAGAATTCTAAACTCATGGTTCACATGAAACAGTCACACTTTGGTTGGGTTCAGTTAAGAAAACAAGTTTTTAGGTTTAGGCCAGCAGACGTTTCTTTGTAACCTCATGCAGTGTTGGACCTTCAGCTCTCAGGCTCCTCTCCTGTGGAACCATCTCCCAGTCTCCGTCCACCTTCTCTACAGTCTCAGAATGTTCTTGGAAGGTTAGCTGAATAACATTTATGCTACAAACTTCCTGTGGCCTCATGTTTGTCGAAAAAACTCTCCTTAACATCCTGAACGTTAAGGGGAAACATTCAACTAACCTTCCCAGAACATGCCGGGAACGTAACGTTGGTTCTACATTAGAGACTGTTTTAACATTTAGGGAATGTTGTGTGTAAGAACGTTCAATAAATGTTCCCACAACCAAAAAATGATGTTTCAGAATGTTTTGGGAATCAAATTTTGCTCTCTAGGTTTTCTCTGCCTTCATCCTCTGAACGCTAACGTCGAGTATCTGAATCACCCACATTACAAAACTCTGCTGCTTCCTCCACTCTGTCTCTACCACACAAACCAGTGTTTCTCTGTGGGACCACTAGAACCCAAACAGACTCAAATATCACACGAAAATCCAAAAAGTCCAAACATTTCAACAGTTTAATTAAGTCGAGGCAAAACAGAGCCAGTCGATTCAAACAGCAGCAGAGATAAAACATAATGAAACAAGAACGGGATCAAAAAGGCTGACGGCTGACAACCTGCAAACAGCTGGAGACAGCGAGGACTACAAGTACTGGGAGGACTGATTGGATAATCCAGGACAGGTGATGATAAAACTGGCGGGAAAATGAACAATGACAGGAAGTAAAATGTACGGGAATGCATAAAGGAGAATTACTACAAAATAAAACAGGAAATGCAGTTAACTAGAGTCCATGCATGTCATCACACAGACGTGCTAGCGTTTTCTTTTCTTTCCAATATTTATGCTATGCTAAGCTAACTGGCTGCTGGCTGTAGCTTCTTATTCAGGTACAGCCCCAAATTTTCAAGCCTATCTGCTCGTTTATACTTCTCCCACTTTCCCAGCTCTTCATAAGCCATCAGCTACGTCTTCATACAAAGTTCAGCCAGCTGTGCAATTTAGATCCCACCTCCCAGCTTCCACTGCATCTTCATCATTATCTGCTCGTTTAGACCTTCAGCCAGAAGCTTCATTTAAACCTTAAAATATCCCACATCTTTCATCATGATTGATGTTATCGAACAGTTGAATAGTTTAGCTTCACCTTTTCAACAGCCTACTCTGGTTATGATTCATGTTGAATAAATGTTGGATTTCCAACCAAAACGGACACTGAATCAATGCTGATTCAAACATCATTTGAAAGGCAGCCTATATCTAAATTCTAGCTGATTCATAATTGGGGCAAAGTTAAAATATTTAATGAAACTTTTCTGTTGTTTGACTTACTGTGCAAATAGTCTAAAAAATTGCAAAGAGAAGACCTTTTCTTAGAAGTGAATGTTGTGCCTGTAAAGTCTCACTAATGAGTTTCCTCTTGAAATACAGATGTTAAGTAAAACATCCATAGAATACCGTAACTGTACATGAGGAGGTCCAGACTTGTAAAACACACACTAAACCATGTTTTGTTGGCAGGTATTACTAGGTTGTTAAAATATGTTTGCATATGTTTTTATATATATCATAAAAAAACATGACACTGTATGACATCACCTTTGAATAAGTGAAAAACTAGCAGCAAATAAGTGACCAGCAGGGAGCCTCACGTGAACGTTATATAATTACACGTGAAAAACTTTACTTCATGTAAAGAATGCGGGAATGTTATTGGAACATTTCATCTTAGCTAGGAAACTTTCCTTTTTGATAAAGCTTACAGTTAGGGTTCGCTCAGGCTTGGCTTGGATCATAGTTATGCTGCTTCTGGGGGACTTCTCCTGATGCACCAAGCTCCTCCATTCCCTCTCATCTGTACGCTTTCATGTCCTTCTCACAGGTTCCTAACGTAGCTTCTTCCTCGCCGGTTCGCCATCCCTCCATTTGTGTCTGACAGTGAACTGATTAAAGCCCAACTGTCAACAAACAGGTTTGTCATCCCATTGCTCGAAACACTGTGATTCTAATTACCCATTTAATTCAATAAATAATAATAATAACAATAATAATAATAATAATTAATTGACATACTTTTTCAACAGATACATTTAAATTTGTTTAACTTTTTTTGTCTTGTTATTTGTCTCTGGGTCCTCTTTATCTAGTTTTCAGACTTGAATAAAGAAATATAGAAATGTCTAAAGGGCTGACAAGTGTTCTAGTGGTCTTGTGTATGAACAGATGTGCGTTTCAAATCAAACAACGCGACCTTGTAAAGCTGCAACGTTGATTTGTGTCTCGTATCATTTTGTATCAGGTTATCTCATATTGTATTTTTGTCTTCCTTACCAGCTGATATCAGCTGATATTCAGCAGCTATTGACGGCAGATTAGAATAATTCACTGTGTGTCTGCAGTTCATGTTGTTAATAAAGTCGATGCTCACCAGCAGCGTGCAGACGCTGTGTCTCAGCTCCATCTTGTCTCCGTGGTCCCATCCAGCTTCTGTGCGAGCTGCTCAGAGTTCAGGTGTTTTTATGATCATCTGCGACTCTCAGATCTGATAACAGCAGATCTGACACAGTGATATGAGAGCGGAGATTCCTGTTATCTCTGCAGTCCATCTGCATGATGAAAGTGCGAAGTTTTCTTCTTTGATAACATCTCTGACAGACAGATAGTTAAACATCAGACATGATTCAGGGCATTTCTTATCATTCACTCACTTTTTTGAAAAACGTGTCCTAAATGATGCATGAGACTTTTCATGTGAGATTTTACTGTCTGGACTGAAGTGGAGGACAGACTCATTAACAATACCGACAGTAAAGCCTCACAGCTGGCATGGATAATAAAACGGACACTGTGGAGTGTCAAGATAATGCAACAGATATTAAACATATTATATACAACATTATAGTACGTCATGTTTTTTATAAATAGATAGATAGTATAATCCAGGAGATTAAAAAATACACAAATCAATGAAGTAGCCAGTTTAAAATGATGCTTAGCAGTTTGTTCCATAGTTTATTACAGCAAACACACAGTCAGAAGATCTTTTCCTGCTGACCTCAGTGGATATCTGCGTTCACGTGGGCTCAGTATGTACAGACATCGCTTGAAGCAGCCGTTTTAAAGAGCTTCGAAGTGTATTCGTGAAGCAGTTGGAAGCTGGTGAAAGGATGCTTAAATTGTAATGTGTTTTCTCCTCATGGTTTCAGTTAAAAGCTGCATTTTGGACCAATTAAAGATGATTTGGTGCTTTTTAATTGGGTGTTTAAAATAGAGTTACAGTGATTGAGATGGGATGAAATGTAGGCCTGGATAAACGCGGTAGACAGAAAAGGTCCATTTTTTTTGGCCAATCTAATTTTTAACAGGAATAAATGAGACTGTTAGAATAGCAAGAATAACCCAAAATAATTATAGCTTTCTCTCAAATTTAAGGTGAATCAAGATTTTTCAAGTTTGTCATTAATCTCAGCTGTCAGACTCCTGTATGCCAGACTTCAGTTTGATTAGATGAAAACAAAATACAACACATGCAGTCATTTCCTTCAATAAATATAATTGTGTATCATCTGCGTAAAAGTTTATTTGCGTGCTTGTCTCACTGATGATGTGACTGAGGAGGCCTGGATGAAAAGAATCGAACACTGAGGTACAGCACAAACACATTCATGATGTCACAGTGTGGTGGAGTACACAAACTTTTCTGCTACGATTCAGATTTTTGTTATTGGACACAACAGATCTCTGTATTCATGCTTTATTTGTATTTGTGGTTGAAGTGATATCATCTGCTTCAGAGCTCCAGCCAGAATCTGCTGATTCATTTTGCTAATAAAGTCGATGCTCACCACATCCAGAATCTGCTGATAGTCCGTGGTTTGTTCAGTTCCTGTCAATCAAATCTAATCATCCTAAACCCACACAGTCCTGATGAAGCAGATAAGCAGGTAAACTTACCTATAGATGCTTTATCGTACCTAAACCGGGGGTCCCACTGGTTTCCCCCTTATTTCCTGTCAATAAATGCATAAAATGCCCCCATCTGCCCAAATCTCATTCAGGGCACAATTTTTGCTGCAGTGCTCTTTGTAGTTGTATTAAAGAAACGCTCTTATTTTGTCGTTTCATTTGTGTCTCAGTGCTCTTTGCATTGTCTTCACTTGATGATCTTATCTATACAATGCATCTGTTGCTTCCTCTGCTGTGAAGACGCTTCGGTTTCCCTGCGTGTGAACAGCAAAGCTTCCTCCTGCCCGGTTTTACTGGCAGCTCACGCATCTCTGCTTCATGGTTTCTGAACAGACAAAATGTTCCTAAGAAGTACCACCGAAAATTCACATTAACCTTTTTATTTCAGTCATCATATTTTTCTCAAAGCACTCAGCAAGAATCTATTACAGCTCATCAGACACAAACAATAAAAACAATAAAATATACAAGACTGACTACAAAGATATTTCACTTTTTTAGATATTCACAGCACCAGATTTTATTTTGATGATTCAAATTTAAACTGTATAAATAGTGTTTTCAGATGCTGAAGTTTTGATTAATGAATCTGAGTAATTCCATTCAGCTTCAGGTTCTCAAACTTAGATTCTTTGATTTTCTTTTTCCCACTTATATTTAATATTTCATCAAAATGTTTTTTCTTGTAATCAACATGCACTCGAGTGTTTCTCAGCCTCAGGACCTGCTGTGTGTCTTCATCAGCAGAGCATCAGCATCAGAGGGACAAGAAGAAGAAGAATCAGAGGGACAATCCCCTTTATGTGTCAGACATCCACATGCACACACACACCATGCACTGGTGAAATTTGTCCTCCGCCTTTAACCCATCCTGGTCGTCCTTCCTCTGCGGCAGACCACGAGTGGTGAGCTCTGACCGGCGCCCGGGGACCCACTTGTCACGTGGTGATCTTCTTGCATGTTTTTAGTGGGCGTATTTTTATACCCCAGGCGAACACGGGTAGAACATGCAAACTCCACAGGACTCATGATGGACGCCGCCTCCACACAGAAAGGACCCTTTCCTCGAGCAGCAGGCACCGAAGGCATGGTGGAGGACACGCCCACGAGAATCGAACCCGGGACCTTCTAGCTGTGAGGCAACAGTGTTACCACCGTGCCACTGTGCCACCCAGTGACTGATGGGATGGCGGCGTCCACTCCACCTTCCTCCACATGTGGACTTTCTTGCTCTTTATACGAGGTCACCTGACTTCCTCCTTTGCACTGTCATAATTACTGCAGCCACCAGAGGTCGCCACCTGACCGTAATTGTACATATGAGCTGTAATAACCTGCTGGCAAAATTGATTAATGTGGTCGTTTTTCTGATGATGCTCATCAGCAACGATTTTATCCAGAATTGCTTCATTCTTCAGAAAAACAAAGAAACAAGAAAAAAGAATTAGATTGAAGAGATAATAAAATAATAAAAATCTACATCCTTTAATATTTCAACACATCAGTTCTTTGAGTTTTTATTTCTAATAAATAATTTGCTCTGATTAAAGGCTTTAATTCTCTGAAGCCTCATGCAGACAGCATCTTGTGCTCCTGTTTCCATACATGGTGCTCAGAGGGCAGCGCTGTGGCCCCGCCCCTCACTGTGACATCACAGCGGGCTGCTTGTTGTGGTCGACTCTGAGGTTTGAACTGTTTCGATCGCAGTCAGCAGCTTCGCTCTGACCTCGTTAGACTGAGCGAGAGGAAACCAGCGAGCATTCATCTGATAATTCTCCGGATTCAAACCACCGCTGGTTACCATCAGAGCGTCAGCACTTTTCACCCAGAGCAGGAAACGCCACCTGACAGCGGCGCCACCCGGAGGCTGAAACCAGCATTACAGAGCTGAACCTGATTTCACGTCTTAATCATTGCGCCGAGGAGGAAAGTAACTGAGTACATCTACTCAAGTGCTTCACTTGAGAACATTTTTGAGGCACTTACATTGGAGTGTGTACAATTTATTTTACTTTAAACTTCTATAATATAATATCAATCAATCGACTAATAAACGATGGATTATTATAGATTAAGATTCATTTAAAACTTTACTGAATGATCCACAAACAGCTCAGCAGTGAATAAAGTCATTAAAATCAGCTCCACATTTATCAGCTGCAACATTAAAGTGAAGAACACATGAATTCATCAGTGATTAAATTCAGTGATAAAATATATCTGATTCTGAAATAGGCCCTTCTGCATAATGCATACTTTTACTGTTAGTACATGAAGTACATTTAGTACTTTTCTACTTTTATTTGAAAATGTTAAATTTAGGACTTTTAGATCCTTGTTTGTTGTAACTGATGAAACATAAAATGGCAGCAGTTTGTTTTACTTACAGTTCTAATCACATATATGAAGACTCAGTGCTCAAGGACTTTAAAGCTTTCTGTCATTACAGCTGTGTTTGATTCTGTGTTTCTATGCTGATCAGAAATACTAAACGGACGTTTAACACAAAAGACAGAGGCCTCAAGATTCTGCAGTAATGCAGCATCCAGTGCATGCTGATAGTAATCAGATGACTGAAAATGAACTGACACAGAGAACCTGCATTCAGGCCTTTGTCCAGTTTGCCGAGCCTTCGTTCTGCCACCACATCATGTATGTGATGGAAGAACGGCAGGATAAGATCTGAATAAGCATATTTTAACCAAACTGACAGAAATCATTCATCGTGTTCAAACTCTAAACTCAAATTGGGTTTTTGTGGCTCATTCTCAGTTCATATATGTGCAGTGAAAAGCTTCGTTACCTGCTGACTGTTAGAAAACAGCGAGCTAGCAGCAGCTAACGAGCAGCCATCGACCAATCACAGCTTCCGAAGTGACTGCAAGTATTTATAAATATGATGAGTTTCTGTCAACCAATGAGCTGTCAGTGCCACGCCACGTTACCTGTAGCCACCTGTGTGCCTGGAAAACGAGGACCTGTGGGGTTCTGTGTGAGTCAGAGGTTGAGTTCCTGGATGTCGTCAGAGGGTTTGTGGTCCTCTCAGACCTCAGCAGAGACTCTGGTTGCTTCAGAAACCCCCTCACGCTCTCCCACCTCCGCTTCATGAAGGCGTTTCCAGTCACCGCAGCAGCACCAGTCCTAGAAAGACGAGCAGCTCCCCGATCAAAGGGAGCCTTCGTCCCTCTGACGATGACGGTACGCCACGAGCCGCCTCCTCTGGTCTCCATGGAAACTCGTGTGAGTTCTCGTGACCCCCTTCTGGGATGCTTCTCCCTCATGGTGGGTGGAGGAGGTGAACAGGTGGATGCACGACGTCTTTCTTCTTTCCTTTGAACACATTCATGTTTTCTCATCTTTTCATTGAACGTTCGCTGGAAAATAAAAAAATGTGTTGGGAGGTTAGTACAAGTACATCGATACAAGTACATCGATACAGTACATCAAGTTTCCAGGTACTCCATGTTTGTCACTCCACTGCGTTCATCTGGCAGCTGTAGTTCTTACTTTGCAGATTAACGTCATGAAACAGAATCAGTTTATATCAAAACAAATGATCACAAATGACACTCTTCATCAGTTTGAGTTCAAGTTAAAGCGTTTGATGCTGCTCACACACATCACACACATCACTGATATGTCAGTAATAATAAAACAATATTTTAACTCTAGAATAATATTTAATGACAAGAAGCTGCATAACGAGTACTTTTACCTTTGATACTTTAAGTTTGATGATGATAGTGAATTAAAACTTAATACTTTGTAAAATTTACTAAAATTTATTTTAAAAATTACCTCAGGTATTTTACACACACACACACACACACACACACACACACAGACACACAGTAAATAGCATCTGTTGTTTGTGAGTAACTGATGACCTGATTTCCAAAAAGCATAAAGACGACAGATTTCTGTTATTTCTGTCCTCAGTTTGAAGGTAAAATGAAGTGAAAACGTCCTGCAGTGAAAGTTTTGTCGTCTTTCATTCAACTCGTTTCTCTGTTTGTGTGACTGCACTGTTCAGCTGGATTAGCTTGTTTATTAGCATTAGCTTGTGCTCCGTCCTCATCCAGACCGAACAGCAAGTCAACCTGGACCGAGTCACCTGGCAGTGCGTGTTTTCACCTGGCGGCGCGTGTTGTTACCTGGTGGCCCGTGTTGTCACCTGGCGGTGCGTGTTGTCACCTGGTGGCCCGTGTTGTCACCTGGTGGCGCGTGTTGTCACCTGGCGGTGCATGTTGTCACCTGGTGGCCCGTGTTGTCACCTGGTGGCCCGTGTTGTCACCTGGCGGTGCATGTTGTCACCTGGTGGCCCGTGTTGTCACCTGGCGGTGCGTGTTGTCACCTGGTGGCCCGTGTTGTCACCTGGTGGCACGTGTTGTCACCTCATGGCGCATGTTGTCACCTGGTGGCCCGTGTTGTCACCTGGCGGCGCGTGTTGTCACCTGCGGCCCGTGTTGTCACCTGGTGGCCCGTGTTGTCACCTGGCGGCGCGTGTTGTCACCTGGCGGCACGTGTTGTCACCTGGTGGCCCGTGTTGTCACCTGGTGGCCCATGTTGTCACCTGGCGGTGCGTGTTGTCACATGGCGGCATGTGTTGTCACCTGGTGGCGCGTGTTGTCACATGGCGGCCCGTGTTGTCACATGGCGGCCCGTGTTGTCACCTGGCGGTGCGTGTTGTCACCTGGCGGCGCGTGTTGTCACCTGGCGGCGCGTGTTGTCACCTGGTGGCCCGTGTTGTCACCTGCGGCCCGTGTTGTCATCTGGCAGCGCGTGTTGTCACCTGGCGGCCCGTGTTGTCACCTGGCGGCCCGTGTCGTCACCTGGCGGCGCGTGTTGTCACCTGGCGGCGCATGCATCACATCCAGCCTGCAGAATAATCCAGAATTCAGAAAATGTGTGCATCAAAGTCTCGAGAGGCGTCACTTTGGGTTTATTTTCATTGGCTAACTGTTGTATTGACTGTTTCAGTGTTTCTGATGCTTCCTGGATCCTGAAGAGGAGCTTTAGTTTTGTATTGAGCTCTGAGAGCTTTTTCTAGTTCTCATTATGGACTTGACATGTTTGGTGGTCTGCTCACACTGATACAGACTCATAGAAAACATTAATGTTGTAAGAAAGTGGAAATATGAAATAACAGTGTCATGTTGTCATGATCTATAAACTGAAGTGAACCCATGTATGTGGAGATCATTCGCTGTGAGTCTGTCTGTGCTTTACTGTGGCTGATTTCTGTGGTTGACATCGTTGTATAATGACAACAAAGCCTCGAAGAGTACTTAGAATTTTGCATTGTGGTATTTCTACTTTCTCCAAAGTAAAGGCTGGAAGTACTTCCTCCACACCTGCAGGACACACAGACACAGACACACACACAGACACACACACACACACACAGACAAACACACACACACGCACACTCAGACACACACACACACACACACACACAGACACACACACACACACACACACACACACACACACACACACACACACACACACACACACAGACAAACACACACAAACACACACACACACAGACCACTGCAGATCACTCACAGCCTCTCTGTCTTCACTTTCTGTCGCAGCTAATCTGAGCTGAGTGTCAGAGCAACTCGCTCACTTTAACTCTCGGATGTGTCTGGATTTTGTTTGGTGGATTTAAAAGCCTTTTTCTCTTCGGAGGTGAAAATATCTAAAAATGGTGAATAATTTCTGTCCTTTCTCACTTCAGTTCAGAGGTGGACGATCAGCAGATATTTGCTGTTGAGCCCTTTGACCCCTCCAAGTTTCCACCAGAGGGAAACTACAGCTTATTCCAGTAAGTCTGACTGTGTTGGACTCTTGTTACTGACGCTGCTGTTCCAACTTGACCTGATTCCAACGAGGCTGAGACACCGAGGAGGACATCAGTGAAACAGAAAGTGATCAGCTGATCTGATCCTCTCTGACACAGACTGACCTGAAATCAGCTCAAAATCAATATATTTCATGTTTTTCATTGATTTCTGTAAATATCTGCTTATTGTGAATCTGATGCAGCAACACGTTTCACAGACTAAAGATGTGGAACGCTCCAAAAACACCTGTTTGGATCATTCCACAGGTAAACAGGCTGATTGGTAACAGGTGAGAGGATCACGATTGGGTATGAAAGGATGGAGCGAGGTTCACCACTTTGTGAACACATGATGGATGAAGGAGATGAACACATGGACTCAGAGACACTTCAGAAAACTGAAAACGTCTGGAATCACTGCTGTATTTTATTAGAATCAGTAAAACCATTTATGAAAATAAACCACAGTGTGTGTCTCCAGTTCTCCTAAACTGGACTGAGACTGATGGCAGTTTCCAATTAATTGAACAGCTTCTTTTAAATATAAACCAAAATGATGAAGCCAGTCTTCACACTAGATTTGAACACAGGGACCCAAAGTTTTTGCAGCCTTAGCTGATTTGTACATAAATTACTACAAACATTCAAACGTGGAGGTTTTGGCTCCATTGCTTCATTTGATTTAATGGCTTTAAAACAATCTTTTTGTGTGATTCTTGTGTAGTTTTGTGATATCTGTATTGATTGGGGAATATTTCTTTTGTATCATCTGTTTGATTTTGTTTGTCTGCAGCTCAGTGATTTTTTTCCTGATTCAATAAAATCTAAGAAATGTGGGAATTTCAAAGAGAAGCTCAGACTTTTTGATTATTTAAAGACTCATCAACAGACGTTTTCGGTTTACAATATTGAATAAGAATAAACACAAGAGAGACAAACTGTTGTGAGATGTTTGGAGGCTGTAAACT
This sequence comes from Chaetodon auriga, assembly GCF_051107435.1. NCBI lineage: Eukaryota > Metazoa > Chordata > Actinopteri > Chaetodontiformes > Chaetodontidae > Chaetodon > Chaetodon auriga. Next base: position 32,614,900 of record NC_135074.1, on the reverse strand, counting down.
GACAGGAAGCAGGAAGTAAGATCACTGATAAGCTTTAAGCCGTCAATCAAACCAGGTCAGAGCTGCTGGCAGTGTGGGCTGAAGAAGAGACAGAGCATACCAGAGAGTGATGATGCTGCAGTCCGGACCAACCTGAGTCACAACACGACTGTAAACCAGGTCAGGCTCTGCAACACGCTCACATCCTGCATCACGTGACCGACGCTGCAGAGCACCTCAGCAAATGTCAGAAACAGCAGAGGACAGAGGGGGCGACCGTGAGGCCTGCAGGGGCCCACAGTGACCAGGACAATGCCACGGCGCCGTCAGCTTCTCCTGCTGCGTCACAACTTAAGGTGACGTGATGTGAGGTCAGAGTGACGAAGCGAGGTTATCTCAGCTCAAGTTCACTTCCAATCAAATCCGAGCATCCCACAGGCTGAGCGTCCCACAGGCTGAGGCTGAGCATCTCACACACAGAGCATCTCACAGGCTGAGCGTCTCACAGGCTGAGCGTTTCACACGCAGAGCATCTCACAGGCTGAGCGTCTCACAGGCTGAGCGTCTCACACGCAGAGCGTCTCACAGGCTGAGTGTCTCACAGGCAGAGCGTCTCACAGCCTGAGCTTCTCACAGGCTGAGCGTCCCACAGGTTGAGCGTCTCACAGGCTGAGCGTCTCACAGGCTGAGCGTCCCACAGGCTGAGCGTCTCACAGACTGAGGCTGAGATTCTCACAGGCTGAGGCTGAGCGTCCCAAAGGCTGAGCGTCTCACACGCAGAGCGTCTCATAGGCTGAGCGTCTCACGGGCTGAGCGTCTCACAGGCTGAGCGTCTCACACGCAGAGCGTCTCACAGGCCGAGGGTCTCACAGGCTGAGTGTCTCACAGGTCAAGCGTCTCACAGGTCGAGCGTCTCACAGGTTGAGCGTCTCACAGCCTGAGCTTCTCACAGGCTGAGCGTCTCACAGGCAGAGCGTCTCACAGGCTGAGAGTCTCACAGGCAGAGCGTCTCACAGGCTGAGCGTCTCACAGCCTGAGCTTCTCACAGGCTGAGTGTCTCACAGGCAGTGAAAACTCAAATAAATCAAATAAGTCAAACAAATGAAAAACAGAAGTGGTATTTATTTCACCTCTGTTTGTGAACATGAATCTCTGTACGACCTTCTTCTTAAAGCAGGGTCTACTCAAGAGACTTTCAAATAAACAAAAAACATTTAATTGATTGATATTTTCACTTTCTTACCACATTAATATTGATTTTATGAGTCCATATCAGGCCGTCAGAGCTCAATATGAAGCCCAAAGCTCAGCCATCAATCAATGAGTCCTGATCTCAACTAAAACTCTTCTTCAGGATCCAGGAAGCATCAAAAACACTCAGTTTGAGACTCAGTAGAACAGTGCCATTGTCCTTTCAGCCCTCTGATTGTTGTTCTTTTACATATTTTTCTCAGGCAGGACGAGGCTGATCAGCTGAGAGCGATGCCTCTGTGAACGTTTCTTCATTGTGACACCTGAGAGGTTTTTTTTAAGTTTATATCTTACATAATACTCAAAGTACTAAAAGTAACAAGTTTCATTTACTTTTCTTCACAGAACTGAATGACATGCTGAGTCTCATACTGACTGTATGTTTCTAAAAAGGTTTTCTTGCAGCCCTTAAAATCATGAAGGTCTCATGAACCCCCTGGGAAGCTTTGCTGACCCCTAGAGAGGGTCAGGACCCCCAGGTTGGAAACCAGTGGATTAGACCTTCATCTGTTTATTCATCGTGGTCATTATCATAGAGTGCTGTGAGTCAATGCTCTGCAGGACTTCTTGAAAATGAAAATTATTGTGTGTTTTTTTGTTTTTTGTTTGTTTTAATTGACGAATGGGACGTCTTCAGGGTTCTTCTTTTATCCAACAGCCCCAAAACAGATCATGAAATGCAACAAAAAAGCATCAAATTCTCACTATGGAGAATCTGGAATGATTATTATTATTTTTTTAACTAGATAAATGATTGATTATCAAAATAAGTGCTAGTTCATTTTCTGCTCCACCAATCCTTCAGCTTTTGCTCCAGTTCATCTCAAAGCTGCTGGATGAGGCCGAAGTCAAGTCTTCTTTGGTCACACTGTCATGATGAAACAGGAGAGACAAACTGAAGCTGAAGGCTGGAAAAACATGATGGCCTAAAATATGATTTTAAGGATTTTAAGATTTCTCTGGATTCAAACAAACCATAAAAAACAGACCAGAAACGCAGTAAAATGCGAGGACGCCTGCTGCATGTCGGCTAACAAACGACTGCTGATGTTTGTGATCTTCACAGCAATGAGAAAATGCAGATTTATAACTCGATGCTTTCAGGTGCAGCTCGTGCTGTTGAGGACAAGTTGACCTAGAAAATCTGCTGCAACTTTCATGTGCAGAATGATTAAACCTCAACATCGACCGCAGAAGTGGGTCGACCATCAGGCCTCATCGCGCAGGTCTGGCCTGTGTGGTTTAGCGAGGAGGATCAAAGACAGACAGAAGAAAGAAAGGTGGTGACATCATCAGAGGAGGTCTGACAGCAGCGCTGACTCTGACGCTCCGATCAGGATAAATGTCAGAGCTTCACCCGAAGTCCAGCACAACACCAGAGAAGGAGAACGAGACCGCCTGAGCGGAGGATCTGCACTTCAGCCAGTACCATCAGACCTCCAGGTTACACCTTCTGACCTGAACCTCCAGCAGAGCCTGAGGACCCGAAAGACGAGGACGGTCTGAAAGATCCGCAGAAGACCAAGAACCCAGACCTATAGAAGAACCAGAAAGGACGACAAGGACATTCAAAGCAGCCGAGTCCAAACTGTCAACATGTCTTCAACACCAAACTCCTCCAAAGTGACGGTAAGAGCAGCTCAAATTAGGTCGTCCTTCAGCAGCTCTGATCTTCATCACTGTGCCTGAAAAGACCAGGACCAGATTTAACAGCACAAACACATCAGACAGAGACAAGTCAGTTAATGAGAAGGTTAAAACAGAGAAATGAACCAGGAATTATAAACTCAGCTTATTATGAATAATCGCCTGGAAGGTGATTGGCTGAAGTCTCTGGTGGCAGCTGCATCAAAAGTCAATGAACTCGGTTGCTATGGAAACAAGAAAAAACAATGAAATGCTCAATAACTAATTTTTTCATTTAACCACTTTGGATCTAAACCCTTGAATACTGTTAATGGTTTCATTTATATTAGTTTATCAAATGTATTTAATTCATGTTTCTGAAGGCGTTTTGTCAGAGAGTAAACAATAGAGAGCAGACAGGAAGTGAGACAAACATGCAAAAACATTCTGATGATATTAAATCATGTTATGATATTTTAACTGTAACTCTTCTAAACTTTCTTCATATATTTTGATAATATTAATGACCATATTTACTTACACTGTATAATTACTTCACATGACGTGAAAGTCCAGTTTTCATATTTTAAACATTAAACTTCACATGTGAAATGTCCAAAAATGCTGGTTTGTGAGTTCATCAAATGTAAAATTCTGATCTAATATTTGTAATTTCTTACATTTCACATTGAAATTATATCATTTCTTACTGACTGAACGCTCACTTCTCCTCCTCTTCCTCAGGCTGTCTGTGTGGTTGCGATGATGATGATGATGATGATGATGACAGAGGCAGCAGCCATGCCTAAAGCAGGCGGCCAGTTGAAACATTCAGTGAGGGGACACAGGAAGTCCTCTGATGGCGCGGCGGTAGAAACGGTCCCCCTGCAACTTGACCCCAACGCTTTTGCCCTGACCGGAAACATCAGGCCGCTGGAGAACGCCTCCATCTCCCCGTGGACGTACAAGTGAGGAAACACACACACACACACACACACACACACACACACACACACACTTCATGAGCTAACAGAAAAACAGCGGGTTGGTCCTTTAATCATACAACTTACAGATGAAGTGATATTTATAGTTTTTGTCCCCTCTGTCTCTCCGTCCTCAGTGTCTCCTATGATGAGTCTCTGTTCCCTCCAAGACTGTCGGAGGCTCGTTGTTTGCTGCAAGGCTGTCTGGACTCGCAGGGCCAAGAGGACCAGAACCTGCGGTCCAGACCCATCATGCGCCAGGTCCTGCTGCTGCGCCGGGTCAGGTCAGCGGGGGCGGGGTCAGGGGCGGAGCACAGCTACCACTTCCGGCTGGAGTCCCGCCTCGTCGCTGTGGGCTGCACCTGTGTCCGACCCATCATCCAGCACCAACAGTGAAGACCAGCAGAGACCGGACCGGATCCTGGGTCAGTCTGACACAGACTGAAGCTTCTGTATGGATGACCAGTGCCGCCAGAAAAGAGAAAAAAAATATAGAAAGGAAAAACCCAAAAATGTATGTTTTAATTTTAAGGTTGTAGGCAAAGAGGCAGAAGTTACTCGGGATGTGGTAAAAGTATGGATTCCAGATTCAGAGTACTCAACTGATGAAACAGATTTTGAAATGTTCTGAAGCGCTCATTGTAAGTTAGAATTAATAATATGTCAAGATTCAGATTTCACAGCTTCTGATTTCTATTTCAGGTCATGTAAGGATGTTTTTCTTCAGTAAATCTGGATATTTATTTATGTTGCCCTCATGCTGCTTTGTGATCCACTCAATTTAATTTCTTTGTTTACATTTTTCATTTGTCTCTAAAAACAACTACACACTGGAGCTAAATTTAAAAAAGCCAACAGATTATTAGTGGATGTGTTTCATGTCTTGTGTTGTATTTATGGTTTTAGCAAACTTACGTTTTATTTAAGCGTTTTGATCTTCAGCAGGTATTTATTGGTTAATTAATATTAATGTTAATGTATTTATAGTTCAGAGGATGACTCAATAAAAAACTGAACAAAGAAGTAAAGTGTCATTGTTTTATTCTTGAATTTAAAATATAATGTGATTTCTGTACATCATCATCATCATCATCGTCATCGTCATCATCATCGTCTCACCCTGACTCCTTTACAATGACGTTGCCAGGGAAACAGACTGGCACACACACAAACACACCACTGTAGCTGTAAACAATGTACACAATCGATTATCAGTTATTCTTCAGTGAGATTCATTCATTCATTCGGTTCGCAGATTGTTGGACAGGTGAGCTTCCTCTGATGTCGCTAACGTTAGCCACATGAGCCGTCTAGCTGTTTGTTGATGTAACACAGCAAAACCTCATTTGCTGCGTCCTCTCAGGACGTCCAGCAGGACTTTCCTCGTGCCGTGTCGTCTCAGTTTAACTTCAGATGGCTGCGGAAATGCTAGCATGCTAACTAACGTTGCATTGAGAAATATGAGACAGATCCATAAGTAGAATCAGAAAAGTTAAACCTGGGGGCTGTGAAGGCAGAGCTGCAGTACTCAAATTACTTATTAGTGTCAATCTGCAGTGTGTTTGGACTTTGGACTTGTTCCGGTTTTGAGGGTGTTGTACTTGGACTTGTCTGCTCTAACTCAGGCTGCCCTCTGTGAGCTTGTCTTGGTTTGGTTGGTGTTTTGAACCGGACTTGCTCTGGGTCTCGTGGGTGTGTCAGTCTTCTAGCTGTTTTGACTCTGACTCGTCTGTCTTGTTGGTATTTTGTCTTGGACTCAGTCTCACTAATCTTGCCTATAACCATCTTTGGTCTTGATGAAGTCCAGCTGACTTTTTTTTTGCCTTTCCTGGTATTGATCTTGACCTGCACTAGGACTCGGTCTTGACTCAAAACGAACCAGACTTGGCTTAAGTGTTCCTGACTGCACCCCTGAGAGAAAGAGGCTTGTTTGCTGAGTTTGCTGTACTTTCCTGCAGCTGCCACTAGGCGTCACTAAAGAGCCACGTCTAACCGATCAAACCTTTCCTGCTGTAATTCTGCAAACTGTCCAGTAGATGGAGCTGTTTAACTCTATGCAGGCAGCAGAGACTCCTCCATGTGGCGTGCAGAAGTCCAGCCTGTGTGTTTCTCTGAGGGATCACGAAGAAGAAGAAGTCTGAGCATTTCCTCTGGGTTCGGGTCCAGTTTCTGGTTTGGTTGAGTCGGGTACAGCTTTGATGCGACGTCGTGAAGAAGTGGAATCCTTTGATGTGCACACAATCACACATGAACACGTTGGCACTGCTGGCATGGCAACAAAGCACAGTAAAACTGCTGTGAACCATCTAATGAAAACTGAATCTGCAGCGTCCTTCAGTTTCACAAGTTTGATCTGGTTAAGAAGAGGCCTGGTTGCACAGAGGAGCTCGAGCAGGTGAACTCGCCATCAGTCCTCCCCCTCTTTTTCTTCTTCTCTCACTCTTTTCAGAGTGTCTTCCTGTCAGCCTCCCAGTCGGAGAAGCGCCACGTCGTCGGCGCATCAATCCTCCAAAATGGCTTCCAAATAAAGTTCAGCTTGTGTTGTGATCAGGCCATCAAGACACCTGCGAGGAGAAGGGAGAGGGTGCAGTTAGCACTTTGCTAGCACATGCTAACTCAAACACACAGAAGACCAACAGGACCTTCAGTTTTCTCTTGATTCAGGAAAGAATCTGTCTGCAGGATTTTTCAGGATAGTGAAGCAATGACTGCATTTACACACTGTACGACCAGAAGTATGTGGATGTTTCCTTGTTTGAGTCACTTAATTTAAGTAAAGGGAAATCTTAAAGCTACATCTTAAAAAATAAATAAATTGGGACCCATTTTAACTATATTCATAACAAAATCAGACTAATGATGCAGATGTCTGTCTAAAAACTTCAAAGTGAGATCTACAAATCTGTGGTTTTGTCTTCATATTTTGTCTCGTCTACCCAGAATCCCTCCTGCTCCTCCAGCTGGTCCTCACCTCCACACTGTGCTTGTCCTGAAAGACACAAACATCACAGACTCCTGTCAGTGACTCATTTTCCTGAAACAGAATCTGAATCTGCTCAGTGAATCAAAGTGAAAGGTTAAAGGTTAAACCTGCGTCCTCACCTCCTCCTGCAGCCGCTCCTGCGAAGCGTTCAGGTGCATCTGCCGCTGCTCCTTGTCGGCGTCGGCTCGGTGCTCCTGGCGCTCTTTGGTCAGAGCTTTCTGAGCGACTTCACGCTCGTGCTCCCTCCTCTCGGCCAGGTGCTTCAGCAGCTCCGCCTCCTGACACTAGAGGGAGACAACGGGAGGATTTACAGTCTGCTTCTACCTACCTGGTTTTGGTGCTTTTCTAACAGAATTGTCTCAATTGCGAGACGATCAGTTGAGTTAGAGCTCTTGTTTCTTGGTTGTCTTATTTTTTCACAGCATCATTTTTTAATTGACCTCCTCATGATGTCACATCTAATCTGATCCGGGCTCTGTTCGTTTGATTTGAGTGCCAATAAAATACCAAAATACCTTCTCCGGTCAAACTACGTGGCAGACAGCTGACAAACAGAAATCTGGCTAAAAGAGTGCTGCAGCCAAAATGTTCTTGGATTGTTATAAAGGCAGATACTCGTCACTCATAACACTATAAAATAAGTTAAGGGGTTCCTCAGGGATCGATTTTAGGTCCACACCTTTTTTGTCTGTACGTCTGTCAGTGTGAGCATGTTAGCTTGTTGATGTTAATTTAGCTGAAAGCACCACTGAGCCTTTGTGCAGATTCCTGAAGCTGCTGCTCGGCTGCAGATTCTTCGTCTTGTTCTATTACCGGTGCATCAAATCACTTTGTATAACGTGACAGGTGTCACTCCTAGTGAGAATCACCATCAGCTGTGACCTTAACACAACAATGAAAATCTCTCCACTGCTGTTGCCCCAGTTTTCCTTGCACACACCTTCCTCCTCTCTTGGGCGGCGTCCAGTTTCTTCTGGATCTCCTCCAGAGAGGGTTTCTGGCGAGGCGGCGTGGTCGCCTTCAGCTCGGGGCCGCCGTCGAAGGTGGGCGGCTTCAGGATGACCTCGAAGGCCTGGCCGCTCGCCCGCTTGCTCAGCTCGATCACCTCCATGTCCCGGATGTTGCACAGATTCAAGTCCACCACGCCTGCTGCAGGAAGAGCGCAAGACCATTAAGAAACCACAGTGTGATGAAGAGCTCTTCTGCACCAGGAAACAACTGTGACTCTAATAACTGATGATTTTTAGGATTTGAATAGTGTTTATGTGGGTTTGATCTGGGTGCTCCACTTTCCTCAGACTGAATGCAGTTACTAGACACGTTCTCACCCAGTGCATGCTGGGATAGGCTGACCCACATCAGTAGGATTCATCTTCTGGAGATCAGTACCAGATTTCACTGTGATTCATCTAACAGTGACACTTAAATCTAATAAAGTGCTACGATCAGTAATATGAACTTTGTGTCTGTTTACACATAGTTCAGTTCTGTGAAACATCTAATTTCAACAAAAGTTCCTGCTTCATTGACGGGAACACATCACATCTTTTACTTTTCTTTCCTGTCAAAACTCTTTGAAACTTGTCTTTCTTATGTTGTTTCGCTTTCAGAATAAATCCTGCTAATCTGAATCCTGATGATCAACCAACATCTCTTGATTTGTCACAGCAGGAAAACATGAATGCCGGCTCTGTTCCAGCACTGCTCCATAATCAATTATTAGGGGTAATGATCTCTAAAGGATTAAGGAGTGTTGCTGACCTTCTTTCTTATCGACTGCGGTGTCTCTGGGTGCAGGAAGGATGCAGGAACAGAAGAGAGACACCAGGGGGAGCTCTCGCATCTTCTCTCTGTATGCTGGAACATTCAGAGACAGAAAGATTCAGTCAGATGAAAAACAATCACACAACCGAAAAACGCTAAAAAAAAACGGCACCAAAAAGCCTGCAGGAAGAGTTTTACCTGCTAGAGTCATTCTGCTTCTGCTGCTTTCTGTCAAAGACACTGTGGTGAGGTAGAGTCTGTTCCTGAGGAGAGACGAAGAGCATCATTAAAACAGGTCCAGCAGAATCAGTGAGAGTCAGTACAGTGAAATTACTCTCAGGTGTGAAGAGAAACCTGCAGAGGAACAACAAGCTGAAGCTCGTTAAGCTGTTTTAGGATCAGTGTTGCCCTGGGTAATGCCTCTCAGGCATGACACGCTGAGCATCTCCTGCAGGAGGAGCCTCAGAGAAAGTCTGCCTGTCAGGCTAAACTCAGGGATCAAAGGGCGCCTCATGATTAAAACAGTGACAAGAGTGAAGGAACAAAAAGAGGAAAAATCAGGTCAGAACGTAAAGATGAAGGAGAAAAAGAGGAAGAACGAGGAGAAACTGAGGTTTTGACGTTGTGCAGTTTGAAGTTTGCAGTTGTGTTTTAAACTTCTTTGTCGTTTGGTTTCCAGAGAAAAACGTCATTTTTCATCTTTAATGCGTCTCTTCTGCAGTTCTGTCTGTTTCGTGCAGCTGCATGACAGAAACACACATCTTAAATGTGATGTGGTTCAGAGGAGACGGAGCTCATGCACGTCCTAAAACTCAGCATCCTTTTGTTTTAAAGGTCAGGTTTTAGCCGACTGTTGAGTCGAGTCATTCCCATAAATATGAGTATGAGCTGTTTGTGAGTCAGCCGCTGTGACTTCAGCAGATTAAAATAATTCATCCAAAGTGTGAAGACTGAATCAGCAGCACGACAGGATTCAACCTCCTGATGTTACAGATCCTCCAGCTGCTGCACAAACGCTCCAACTGAAGCTCAGCAGCTCTGAACAGCTGCAGCTTTTTCATCATGTTCACTGCATTAAAACTCTCAGAAGCATTAACCTGAAAACAGAGCAAGATGTCTGCTGCCTGCAACAACACTCCAGCTGCAGTTTAAGATGATTTTCTATCACTTACTCATCAAAGTATGTTTTACATGAATTGTTTCATCTCTGCAATATCAAAACACGGCCAGATGAGCAAGTTTAGTTTACCTCCTAAAATCTAAACTGAAACTCTTCAGTCTGAAGCTCAAAGAGATTCAGATCACAAAGAGAGAAAAGCAGCAAACACAAACCAGAAAAGACCAATTTGATGTCAAACGTGTCCCCTGTTCTCTAATCAATCACCCTGCAAGGGCTACTGCTTAAAACTTTGTGCGTGCGTGTGTGTGTGTGTGTGTGTGTGTGTGTGTGTGTGTGTGTGTGTGTGTGTGCAGGGACTAAGCGATGATGTCATTGTTGCCAGTAAGCGCATCAGCTTCTGCAGAGACGAGCGAGTCGAGCATGCAGCTTCAACATGAAACTGATCAAGAAGACGAAGAAAAGCAGAAAAGATGCAGGAAGAGACAGAAAGAAAAGATCAAAGTGATGAAGAGGAAGTGAAGACGATGAAAGAAAGAGGAAGAAGAAAACAGGATCAGGGTGAAATCTGCTCTCCTCTATTCACGTTTCTGTTTAAAAGAGGCTGCAGCCGTCTGAGCTGCAAACACCAGAAAGCTCAAAAGACCACAAAATAACCTCAAACACATGAAGACATGAATATAATACAAGTGTGTGTGTGTGTGTGTGTGTGCAGTGTGTGTGCAGTGTGTGTGCAGTGTGTGTGCAGTGTGTACTCACCCTGCAGTGATGCTCGGTCTCTCTGTTCAGACTGAAGCTCTGCAGCTCAGCAGCATCAGCACCAAACAGCAGCCTGCTGCATGACATCACCCACGAGTGATCTGATTGGCCGACCGTGATACTGGGCCGCGATTGGTCCAGCAAGGCAGAGGGAGGAGGAGGAGGAGAAGGAGGAGGGGGCTCAGGGGAGTGGAGGTCGATTTCAGAGGAATCAAACAGCTCTTCATCAGAATCAGGAGGATTTAAGACACGAGGTGCAGCGAACAGGGTGGATGCTCTCCACCCTCTCACCTGTGAACGTGTGAATGAGCGAGTCCTCCATCACGGCCTGAGCAGCAGCAGAACGACGCTTCTGAACTGTGAACGGCGTCACATCACACTGTTCTCTGTGCGCAGGCGTCAGCCTCAAAGCTTCTTTCATCTGTGAGGGAATCAGAGCGCGTGCAGTAAAAAGGCTTCATGTGTCAAAGTGTCTCGAATCCAGATCAGATCCAGATCAAATCCAGGTTAAATCCAGGTCAAATCCAGGTCAAATCCAGATCAGATCCAGATCAGATCCAGATCAGATCCAGATCAAATCCAGGTCAAATCCAGATCAAATCCAGGTCAAATCCAGATCAGATCCAGATCAAATCCAGATCAAATCCAGATCAAATCCAGGTCAAATCCAGATCAGATCCATATCAAATCCAGGTCAAATCCAGATCAGATCCAGATCAAATCCAGATCAAATCCAGGTCAAATCCAGATCAGATCCATATCAAATCCAGGTCAAATCCAGATCAGATCCATATCAAATCCAGGTCAAATCCAGATCAGATCCAGATCAAATCCAGATCAAATCCAGATCAGATCCAGATCAAATCCAGATCAAATCCAGATCAAATCCAGATCAAATCCAGGTCAAATCCAGATCAAATCCAGATCAGATCCAGATCAGATCCAGATCAGATCCAGATCAAATCCAGATCAAATCCAGATCAAATCCAGATCAGATGCAGATCAAATCCAGGTCAAATCCAGATCAAATCCAGATTCAAAACACTTTCATTTGCAAACTGCTTTGAGTGATTTCTCCAAAATGAAGTTCAACCTGTGCAGCTGAACAACCATCAACCTTCAAACTCACAGAGCGTCACATGTTGCTCATGTTTTCATAGAAATCACCTTCACGACTTCAGCTGCTTATACTTCATGTCACTCACATGTATTTATATATTTTTGGATACAATGACTATTTACACTTCTGGTTAGATGTTAAACTGCATTTCATCGTCTCTGTGTGGCACTCTGATCTAATCTGATCTAATCTAATCTAATCTAATCTAATCTGATACACACACATGCACGCACACACACACACGCACACACACGCACGCACACAGACACAGACACAGACACACACACACGCACGCACGCACACACACACACACACGCACACACACACAGACACAGACACACACACACGCACGCACGCACGCACACACACACACACACACACACACACGTTCTGTCACTCTGTAGTTGAGTAAAATAAAGTCTGAAAACAGTGAAACATGAAGATGAACAGAGAAGTGAATCTGGTTTGATCCGGTTTGTTGGGCCGATGAGCTTCTGAGGAAATGTCAGCGCTAAATTTAAAGGCTGACAATGAGCTGTTACTCATCACACACACACACACACACACACAGATCTGGGCTCGTGTGTTAACGCCTCCGTCTGTTGCTCTGGTTCAGGGCCAAACTCGACTGTCTGTCACTTTTCATTGAAACACCAGAAAACACACAGAGGCCGAACAAGCACACAGACGCACGAAGACGAGTGAAGAAGCAGGTGAGTCGGTGAGAGGAGTCTCAGCTCACCGTCTCTGTCTGGTCTCTGTCTGTCCGGGTCATTCTGGGTGGGAGAAAGTGGATTTCTGCAGACCAGGTTTGGGTTTTCCATTCAGGTCTCGGCCGAGCATCAGAAACAGTCGATTGGTGTGTGATCAATAGCAGTGATTGACAGCTGTGCTGCTTTTGGAGAAACATCAGGAATATGTGAAACAATCAGCTGTTTGAATGTGAAGTGAGGACTCATGAGCTCTGAGTGGTTCATTTAAACACATCATGTGACTGTAGCGCCACCTGTGGGTGGAGCACCATCACTTTAGACTTTCTTTTTTTTGGTGTAAATGAAGGTTTTCATTCGAGATGACTCACGAAAACTCCGTCACCTGCTGAGGTTCAGCATCAACACCTTTACGTGACCAACATGACTACAGTTCCCATCATGCACCACAGCAGAACACAGCGTTCTCACTGTTCCTCCTCACACTGAACCAGATGATGTAATGCAGCTGCAGTGTGTGTGTGTGTTCTATCTTTGTGAGGACCGGTTTCAGCTCCACAGCCTCCGAGTGATGCTGAGCAGCCGAGTGTGTGTGTGTGTGTGTGTGTGTGTGTGTGTGTGTATGTGTGTGTGTGTGTGTGTGCGTGTGTGTTAGGTTACACATTACTGCAATGCCTCAGGTTTGTTTGTGTGTGTGTGTAGGTGGCAAGGTGAGTGAGAGGCTGCAAGGAGAGAGAGAAACCTCCACATCCCAACTGATGATGTCACCTGCAGCCAATCAGCTGCAAGCTCTCAAGGCACACTGTGTGTGTGTGTGTGTGTGTGTGTGTGTGTGTGTGTGTGTGTGTGTGTGCGTGTGTGTGTCTTTAAAGTCAAATCAGGATTCAGCAGAAATGACAACACATCTGCAGAATAATGTTTTTTTGAGGAGCTGGATGCAGATGTTTACAGCAGAACAGAAGTGAACAGAGGAGAACAGAGCAGAACAGAAGAGAACAGAGGAGAACAGAGCAGAGGTGTGACAGGCACAGGGACACCGGGGGTGAGGCTCTGGCTCTGCAGGATGCTTTCGAGGACAAACAGCAGCAGATTAACTGGAAGCGATGACATCATCTCTGAGTGCGGCCGATGATGTCACTGAGGATGAGGTCACTGCACTGAGCTCAACACAGTGATGTCATGAAAACCAAATAGAAAGAAAGTCATGAAGGTGATGATGGAGGCTGAGGAGAAACATTAGAGACATAAAGAACATCTGAGGTGTGTGCGTGTGTGTGTGTGTGTGTGTGTGCGTGTGTGTGAGTTCTCTGCAGTTCTTGTGTTTCATCGTCAGTCAGGCACAGCTGCACTCTGGTGCCCTGAGCTTTGCCTTCCAGGCTCTGCTGCCTTTCGCTGTTCATGCTTGTTTTTGAACAAATCGTCTGGTTGAATTGTAGAAATTATTGTGGCGTTCATCATCAGACACCTTGTCTGAAAAATATTTCCTGTTGACACTTTGCTGTCAGACCTACAGGCTGCAATGACATCAGAGAGGTCAAACAGGTACCACGCAGTACCTGTTCAGCGACGACGATGATTGGATGGCAGGAAAGCATATCCATGACGAGATAAAAAAACATTTTCAAGCTTCAACTCGTGATGAAAACTTCACAAAAACCAAGTTTGGTCTTTGTTGCACTGCAGCGATGCAACGAGAAAATGACACCTGGGATTAAGGCGACCTCAGCTAAAACAAAGTGACCAATCAGTGAGCTCACCTCATTAACATCAACCAATCATCACTGAACCTTCACCAACGTTTGCTGAACCAAAGCAAAGTCTGAACTCTGCTGTCCTGGACTCTGTCTCCAAACACCTGCAGATGGACTGTGTCAGGTACAAAACCAGTCCACCACCAGAACCAGTTACAGAGACCAGTAGAACCAGGCTTCTGACTGGAAGCTTGCTGGTTTGATTCCCAGACAGGCAGAACACTGGATTCAGTGATCCAGTCCAGACCAGTTCTTGGTCACATGTCCACATTAGTTTCTCTTTCTTCTTTCCTTCTATCTACAAATGATCCCAGTGACTGAACAGTTTTAATCTGGGAAATGAGCACTGGTCTCAGATCAGGAGTCAGCTTTGGCACAGGTGTCCTGAGCTGGCTGCACAGGTGTGACCGTAGAGTTCATTACTCCACTCAGAAAAAGCATCATGTGCGACAAACTGGACGAACAAATGTGAGCTGGAAGATTCATGTAGCTGTAGCTGCCAGTTAAAACCAGTTTAGACCAGTTTACCAGTGTGTGTGTGTGTGTGTGTGTGTGTGTGTGTGTGTGTGTGTGCTCAGCTTCAGCATGAATGAGCAGCCTGACTCTCAGCCAGCAGTCGTGTTTTATTTGTGTCGGCGAGGCGTCGTGACTCCCAGCGTTTCTGTTTCTAGATGTGTCTGCAGCCCACTGAGGAGGAGGAGGAGAGAGAGAGAGGAGAGAGGAGGAGGAGGGAGAGAGAGGAGAGAGAGAGAGAGAGAGAGAGAGAGAGAGAGAGAGAAGAGAGAGGAGGAGGAGGGAGAGGAGAGAGAGAGAGAGAAGAGAGAGGAGGAGGAGGGAGAGGAGAGAGAGAGAGAGAGAGAGGAGAGAGAGAGAAGAGAGAGGAGGAGGAGGGAGAGGAGAGAGAAGAGAGAGGAGAAGGAGGGAGAGGAGAGAGAGAGAGAGAGAGAGGAGAGAGAGAGAGAGAGAGGAGGAGGAGGAGGGGGAAAGAGAACAGACAACAGTGTGGGCTGAATGTCAGCGGAGGTGAGTCACTGCTGCTGCAGGTGGAGACTTCCAGAAACCCACCTGAGAGAAAGACAGATGGACAGACAGAAAGACAGGCAGACAGATGGACAGACACCACTGAACCAACAGTCCTCACTTGTCTTCCTGAAACTTCCAGACTTCACCTTCCAGCACGTTTTGTTTCAAGTGTTGCACATTGAAACTTTGTTGCACATTTTGTTCGTCCTGTTTGACATCTTGTATGAAACTTTACGCTCGGTGCAGGACAGACACTGATTGGCTGCAGTGACTCTGAACGTCCTGATGTCCACTTTCACTCCACACGCTCTGCTTCAGTGAATATTACTGAAGTCTTTCTTCGCCTCCGTCATGTCAAACCGATACTTTTGGGTGAGCTGCGCGTTGCTTTTGATGTCTGCTGTAAAAATCTGTTTTGATGATTAAAGCTCAATAATGAATAAACACAACGTTTGATGCTCCGCCTCAGCTGATCGGTGTTCATGCTGCATGCTGTGTCAAATGTTTGTGTGAAGACTTTGACATGTTTTCCTCAGAGACGCCGTCACGCTGAAGCTAACTGTTGAACATCACGGTAAAATATTGTTGCATGTTGCAGCTTTAATACTTGTGTTCAGTGGAACAAACCTGGAGAAACAGACCAGGAACAAAAGTGCTTCAGTGTTTGTGTCCACAGACTTTTGGCCATCAGTATTAGATTTTTTTTACGTTTCTGCAGCTTTTTCAAACAGACTCTGATTCCTCCTTTCAAGTATTTAAATACTTCAGCAAAAGTATGAATATCACACTGTGAAAGTCCCGCAGTGAAAATGTTACTTCAGGAAAAGCATGCAAGTATTGAAGTACTGCAGTAAAGTGTCCTCTGTGACTGTCCTCTTCTCTCATCATTCATGTCAAAGCAGGATTTCACTGTTGGAGATCCTGAGTTCACGTTGTGTTTTGTTTCTGAAGTGCAGTGAAGTAAAAAGCAGTTTTCCCTCTCAGGTGTGGAGGAGTGGTGAACACTGGAGTGAAGACTCTGGTTTGGATGTGTAGGACTGAGAGCTGGTGAGAAGCAGCGAGTGGAAAGTGACTCAGCTGCTCTTCAGTCCGACCACGCGGCCGGATTTCGGCGAGCGTGTAGGCGAGAGAACGAGTGTGTCGGCACAGAGCCGGCAGATGGTCGGCGGGCGGAGAATCTCAATCCATTCACAGAGCTCAGACATGAATGAAGACGAGCAGAAAGCCGCTCGAACGGCTTCTGTCAGGATCTGCAGAGACGGATCGATCGATGCATCAAAGCAGAACAAAGAAACGCTCCTTCATCAAAACGCTGCGTGGGAGTTCATCTTCTTCCATTCAGAGCCGCTCTGTCACTTCATCTGCCATCTCAGATGGAAACAGAGTGGACAAAATAACAGAAACACCTGTCAGTGTAACACAGTACAGCAGCTGCATCCACACCGAGAGCTTCAGCAGCAGCTGAACGTCTGCACCTTCATGGAGGAGGATTTAGTGCAGGACCTTCAGACAGGTGGACCTAATAACGTGGACACGTGGCTGAAGCTGCACAGAGCTTCTTTAGTGTCATGTTTTCTTCCCTGAACGCACCCTCAGATGCAGAAAGTCCTTCCTCAGCTCTCAGGAACTAACTGGTTTCAAATGAAGAGTCTGCACCATCAAACCTTAAACGTCTCAGCCAGAAAAGACTTCAGTGACGTCTGAATCTGTGGCTGAGACATCGATCACTGTCCAGTGAAGAGGAATCAGTTGGACAGGCTGAAAGATGAATCTGTTTCATTTCTGTCTGCACACACGGAGCATTCAGTTTATAATGAGAGGGACATAGCTGATTATGCTAAGCTAACTGATGCTATTTAATCATTTAGTCAAATGTGTAACTTGAAGTAAGGTGAATGTTCAGGTTGAATCATTATTAAACTGCATCCATCAGGTTTCAGCTCAGATCTGTTGAACAGACTCTCGTTGCCTCTTTTACTCTGAACAGGTCAGGTATTAGCATGCTAACGTTAGCGTGGGTCGGTTCAGAGTCAGGGCTGTGAGTATTTATAGGAACTCATCTCTGCAGAGGAAGCAGTTTGAACTTGATGAACACTGATGTTAGCATGAAGCTAAAATGAACGAGCGGCTCCTGAAGTCTGGATGTCAAACAGCAGCTTGATTAAAACAACCTTAAACTAAAAGCTCACTTTTATTTTGCAGATCATAAATTCTTTATCTCACAAACAAACAACAGTAACAAAGAAATAAAAGAGTTTCTTCTGATATAAAAATAGAACCTTTTCTTCTGAGGGAAGGAGTGACGCTGAGGAGCAGCCAATCAGCTCTACTGACAGAGCCAGGTCACAGGGTCAGAGGTCACCTGCTCAGACAGGAAGTTCAGCTCAACAGTTCAGATTTCAGATGTGATCCGAGGGAAAACATCACTGATGAAGAATCTGCTGAACGTCCAGTTTCTGTTCCAGGAGATAGTCTGCACCCCACGAGGGGGGGTGGGGGGGGTGTCTTCTTTCCCTCACCTTCATTCAGTCTCTGTCTTTTCTTTTATTCCTCGCAGCGTGAAGTGTCAGACGGCAAAGGTCAGAGGTCAGAGGTCAGGGTCCCTCTCGCTTTTTGTTTCGGACCTGAACCACTTCCTTCCTCTCAGTCAGGAAGTTTCCGAAAGCTTCGGCCTCTTTGCTTTCCTCCGTGGCTGAAAAACAAAACCAAAGCAAAGATTCTTCACACACGTCTGTTTTTACAGCGCTCACTTTTTACAGTGTGGGAACCGGCGGTTGGTCGGGGTTTCGTTTCTCACCGTTGTGGTCGATGTCGTCCGTGTCGCTGTCCTCCTCCTCCTCCTCCTCCTCATCGCCAGGGTTACCACGGGTCATGATGAGGTCACTGGGCCCGGCTATGTCAGCTTCCTCTGTGGACAGGAAGTCAATCAGCAAAATACAACAATAAAAGCACAACAAACTGCACTCAGTGGACTTCATCAGCATCAGCTCGTCGTTACTGAAGACTCCACTTTGATCCTATTCATGGTCTTTTCCCTGCAGTGTGTTCACATTCTGGTAGTTTTCCCTGTTAGTCTGCCCTTCTCTCTCCGGATTAAGATCACCCTCAAACACACCAAGGATTCTCAGGAAAGTCAGATATAATTTAGGGTTTTGTGTTTATGATCTAAGTAGTAAAAACTCTTTCTTTGGAGGGTCTGCGACTTCCTCATCTCTTGGGAATCTTACATATTTGGTATGAATTTTGTCTTAAATAACAGTAAATTCTGGGACCAGATTTTATTTTAAACACATTTTGTTCCAAAGCCTTTTTTAAATCTGGTTTTAGTTTTGTTTTTGTAGTACAGAAAATGGAGACGGCGCGTTGGTTCCAGTTACACTCGTGAACCCTGAAGAGGCTTCGAGTCGACGCAGCCGCTCAGCTGAACATGTGACGCTTCTCCAGCGTGTCAGTAAAGGTTTGGGTTGAACTGGAGCAGCAGAAACTCTTTCCAGGGACATGACAGACCTGTAAACTACAGAACCACCTCTACACGCCGTGTGCTCTGCTGCATCTCCTGCATGGGCGGCTCTACCTGCAGCGTGGCTGCCGCTCATCTCGACGGCTCCCAGGTCCTTCCTGAGCCGCTCCAGCTGCTGCTGCTGCTTCCTGCTCTGAGCCTCCGCCTGATGGACAGGAAGTCAATGAAAACTGACAGAAACAGAGAGAAAAGAGAGGAAACACAAACATCCACACTCACCAGCTGTTTGCGCAGTCTCTCATATTCAGGTCGATAGTCCCTGAGGAGGAGGAGGAGGAGGAGTTCAGTAACCTTCGTCTAATCAGTGCTGACCTCTCTGAGATCAAGATCACACAAACAGCTTCAGACACAATCACAACAAGCCAAACAGACTCAAAGCTTTGAAAAGGGCCAGCAGGACGAGACGGCGCAGAGCAGTGAATCTGTCCACGTTCAGTGTCCACCTGAGGACAGGTGACCCGCCTGAGAGGTGAGGAGTGACCTCCTGCAGGAGGCCCGATCGTCGTCCTCCTGCTGATGGTGAGGACCAGCCTCCTGTTTCAGACAGCACGGACACAGGTCATAACTCTTCCTGACTCACCTCTCGTACTCCTCTGCGGCATCTTCCACCTGAGCGAACAGCTCGTCCAATCCGCTTCCTGTCACCGCGGACACGCCCACCACCTGCAGACACAGAGACAGCACCGTCTGGACGGTTCTACTGGGTTCGTCTCCGTCCTGCACTCAGCTCGTCCTCTTACCCTCAGGTTGGTGTAGAACTCGTCCAGCACCAGACTCATGGAGCGCGTCAGGTTGCTCACATACGAGGTTTCCTGATTCAGAGCGTCCTGGAAGACCTCAAAGTCCTGCATCCACTCCACTGCGAAGGCGTGGTCGATGATGTCGGTCTGCACGGACGAGTCCACAAGACAGAAGTCAGACACAACACCAACAACTCAGCGCTGAGGCAGCGCAGCGGACAGGAAGTGACCTCACCTTGTTCATGACGACGATGAAGGGCAGCTTGGTCTTGTAGAGAATGCTGAAGAAGAGAAGCATCGACTGAGACTCAGAGACTGAAACCACGACTGTCACATGACACAGAGCGACACTCGCTCACAGCAGGTTTGAGTCCAGAGCGAGCTCATGTTGGAAAAGAGACTAAATCAACGTCTGAGTGTCTGCTGAAGGCCATCGCTGTCCCATGATGCAATGCAGAGACCTGCTCAGTGACTCCGATCCCATCCAGAACTCGTACGAGGCTCATTTCCACCTCAGGAATAACTGCACTCTGACCTCCTGTCTGGAGGAGCTGCCTGCTCCTCCTCTCCTGCTAATTTAAAGTGGATCTCTTTTTCCTTCGACTTCATTTTCCAATCAGCTCAGTGTGAAATCTGGGAGTAAAAAATGTTGTTGATTGTCAGCTACAGGCAGCTGCTGCTCTCTGTCCTGGTACTGTCAGCCTGTTTTCTTTACATTAAGTTAAACTGTCTCCATTAAAACAGATGAATTAGCTGTTAGCAGCTCCTGCTAGCAGCGTTCTCATGGATGATCAGACTGGATCTCTCAGGGTTCTCAGGTTCTTCTTCTCTCTCTTCCTGTGAGCTGAATCCAGTCTGAACAGACTTTAGAGAAGTTTAACAAACATTACTGTGCTCTGTACATCAACCTGGTTTGTATTAGCTGTAAAACAGTATCTGGTCTGTTAACGCCCCCTGCTGGAATCCTGAGGTCACTGCTCATACAGATTATTGAAAACATGAAGTTATCTGTCAGAAATGTGTTGGTCCAGTGTTTTCCTGTTTCATTCCTGAAAACATCGATGGTCAACTGTTCTGCAAAAACAGAAGAGTTCTTTTATTTCACTATAAAAACATCACATGATCTCATTTTTTCACAGCTTGTTTCTGAGTGAGAGCTGTTAATATGTGAGGTGTGAGAAAACGTGTGCAGATCTGTTCTGATGTTTTCTGACCTGGAGGTTTGATTGTGATCAGCTCGTGTGTTGATTCATCTGACGTCAGTTTAGTGACTCTTCACAGGTGTCAGGTCTTAACTCGGCGAGCTCCACGTTCTTATTATTCATAGAAATGAAGGAGAACACAAGCAAACTGATGGCGAGGAGCCAGCGGTGAGGCTAACGTACCTGCAGGCGTACAGCATGTTGGACATGAACGTGACGGGGCTGACGCTGCGGGACGTGTCCATCACGTAGATGACGACGCAGGGGAAGGACGACGCCTGAAAACACACAAGGAAAACAAACTGTGACGCCATCGATACAGACACAGAAAAAACACGGAAGCCCAGCGTGCAAACCCACCAGAGCCTCTGTGATGATGGTTCCAGACGCCGACCAGGTGAAGACTTCAATCTGACCCGGCGTGTCGATCAGCACGTACCTGCAGAGGTCAAAGGTCGTCAGACTCAGTAACACACAGAGCGTGATGCTTGCGAAATCAGCTGCTGCTATGACGACCGCAGAGACAAACAGGAAACGGTCGTCAGATGAGAAAAATGGTCACGTGGCCGACGGCAGAAGACATCAGCAGATTCACAGCATTCAGCCAAACAGTACGGCGACAACAGAGGGACAAACACAAGCACAGGGACGGCAGGACACTCACCTGTGACTCTGCTGCTTCTTCTCGATGAACTGCATCACCTGGAGAGCAGAAACACACTCTGTCAGGTAACCTGACTTCGTTCAGTCTCACGCAGCTTCACACAGTCCCAGAGGAGGACAGGAATGACTGTCCAAAGCTCCACTCAGCCTGGATTCATGTCCGTTCATGAGAGACAGAGTCAGACGGAGTCACCTGATCAAAGCGCGTCGCGAACAGGTTGAGTGACGTCACGATGCCACCGTTTGGCCCGAGGCCGTACTGCTTCATCACCTCCTTGTAGTTCACGGTGTCTCTGATGTCTGGAGGAAAGAGGACGGACAGAGTGAAGGCTACAGAGAGCAGGAGGGACAAACAACTGAACACGGTCTGGACGGTTTAAGTCAGCCCAGATAAACTGTGTTCTGTGTGTCCAGGAAATAGACCGGTCCTCACCGATGTTTGCAGGGAAGGGGACCTCATGGACGGCGGGGTCCAGGTTGATGACATATGGAGGAGTTTTAAGTGAGTGCAGGTGAGCCGTCAGCCTCTGGAGGACACAAACAAGACCGAGATCAGAAGAGAAAGACACTGTTCGACTTCTGGTGTTAAATGAGCTGAAACCCAAGTCTCGAGTTTCAACTTCATCTTTGTTTACAGGTGCGCTGTGTTTGTACACAGGTGCATTATGACCAACAGTTGGACGGTTGGGCCTCTTCTCTCAGTGAGGCTCTTTGGTGTGTTTTGATGGAGCTCTGAGGCTCAGAGGAAGAAGTTCTGTTAGCAGAACTGTTAGCAGTTAGCATTCACTGCTAGTTTGGTCTTTTCACGGGGTTCACTGATTATCACCAAACCGACGTTGAATAAACTGTGTGTTGACATCTTTCAGAACTGGGACACCTGCTCCCCACCTGCTGCAGCGTGAACGCGCATTTAAATGCTCGAGATCGCGGGTGAAGGTCTGGATTCAGCCGGCCAGGGAGCGCGGGCTGGCCCTGAGGCAGGACCAGGATCAGGATCAGGACCGGGACCAGGCTAACTTCCCACTACATCCTTTCAGGTCCAGCTGAATTAAAGACTCTACAGAGTACAGATGTCTTCAGACTTTGGTAAGTGTGGGATCAATGAAGTCTTATCTTATCTTAGCTTATCTTATCTTACAAACGATGGTTAC
Source organism: Chaetodon auriga (assembly GCF_051107435.1). Classification (NCBI taxonomy): domain Eukaryota; kingdom Metazoa; phylum Chordata; class Actinopteri; order Chaetodontiformes; family Chaetodontidae; genus Chaetodon; species Chaetodon auriga. Next base: position 32,592,558 of record NC_135074.1, on the reverse strand, counting down.
CTGACAGGCCAGAGCGTTAGCTAGCATAAGCAAACAGTCCAGCTAGTAGCGAGTAGCTAGCAGGGGAGCAGTTTACCGCATATTTTCAGTCATAACCACTAACGTCCCATCAGAAGTCGGAGCGGAGCTGGTCTCAGAGCAGCCATGTGAACTTCAACTTCTTAACTTGTTACCGGCAGAAGAAGCTAACTCATGCAGGTAGCTACCGTTAGCCACACACGCTAACTCACCTGAACGAAGGTGGTTTTCCCGGACCCCGCCATGCCCAGCACGATTAGACACACGGGTTTGTCCCGGGCGGCAGCTCCCGGTGTCCCGCTGTCTTTCCCCGCTTCTGAACTCTCCTGGTTCTCCATTAAAACCTCCTCAGCTCCGGCACTCTGTGCGGCATCAGCCATGTTGTCCGTGGGAAGTGGCTGCCGTAAAGACAATGATACTGTCGTAAAAGTGTGAGCGAAGCTTCAAAGACTGTTGGGACTGTGTGGAGAACGTAAATAAAAACAGAATGCAGTGATTTACACATCCTGTTCGACCTGCATTTAATTTAAAACAATACAAAGACAATAAAATGAATGTTCAAACTGACAAACTTTATTGTTTTTTGTAAATATACACTCACTCTGAATTTTATGCCTGTGTTCCACTTTTTCTTTTAAGACACTCAGAAAGTGTTTGGGAGCTGAGGACACAAACTGTTGAAGTTTTGAAAGTGAAATTGTCTGCATTCTTGCCTGAAATATGACATCAGGTGCTCCGCAGTTCAGGGACTCTATTGGTGTATTTTGTGCTCCATGATGCTCCACACATGTCAATGGGGGACAGGTTTGGACTTCAGTCTAGTCCCTGTGCTGTTTTACTTTGAAGCCATGCTGCTGTAACACTGCAGAATGTGTTTGACATCATCTTCCTGGAATAAGCAGGGACGTCATCTGGACAGCAGCATGTTGCTCCAGAACCCATTTGTACCTTTCAGCATTACGGGTGGTGCTAAAGTGTAGCTTCATGTCCTGCAGCCTGCTGCTCCACACACACTCAGTAAACTGTAAACTGAAACTAAAGCTAAACTAAATTATGGATCACCATTAAACACATGGAGACTCAATAAGAGACAAAGACAGACATGGAGTGTTTCATTGCTCCTCATCTGTCCATCAGGTCTTCTGTTTGTGAGGACACACACCTGCAGGAGATAAAGAGTAAATCTACACCATCAGAGTGTCAGACGAGCTGCATGCAGCAGAAGGTGTTGTTGGCTGTGACAAGCTGTTTTTTGTTTGCAGCAGCTTTTCTCCTCCATCTGCTGCAGGTGGTGTCAGCGGGAGGAGGATCCTTCATCTTTACAATGATGACACAACCAGGGAGCCACAAGATGGCGCTCCAACACCACTGTGACAGCTGCAGGGAGCTGGAGCCAAAGTCCACAGGTGACCGTTGTCACCATTCATTGAGTGGGCAGTGAGACAATATTTAAAATAATGAAACACAGTTTACTGGTTCAGCATGAACGAATGAATCGAAACCTGCTCCACAATCATCCTGTCCGCGTCTTTTTTTTCAATAATCAAATCCTTCAAAAGTCTTTGAATCACCGAAACATTCATCTCTCTGTACATTACGTTAGATCATCATCTTGTCCTTTTGGCCATCTTTGATCTTTTTTCCTCGCTGTGAGGACACAGGAGCTCCGTCTTTCTGTCCTCTGCATGAATGGAAAGAAACGCTTTGTGACGGTGAGACCTCAGTGCTCTTCAGCCTGTCACCGTGGACTCAGGCCTGGAGCTGAATCAGAGTGGAACAGAAGGAAAAGCAGACACCAAGCCAGCGGAAAATATTACAGAGACACAACATGGCTGCCGTCGTCATGGTAACAGCCCTGCATCACACAACACGGAGCTCCTGCAGTGTGAACTGGTCTCCGCGCAGTCACTGGGTCAAACATGTGACCTCCCTCTCCAGAGTCCAGCCGGCGGCGTGTTTCCTGCACGCTGAGCTCATCCCGCCGGGGGCTCGTTACCGGGACTTTACGCAACGTTTACACAACGTTTACACAACGTTTACGTAACGTCAGGCCGGAGACATTCTCGTCTGTCCTCGTGTGGTTTCCTCTCAAACACACTGTTTGCTGGAGGGAGACTCAGACTGGAGTTTCACTGGCAGTGACCCCTTGTTTCAGGAGCGGCCAGTTGTAGCGTAGAGTCTCGTTTAGCCTCTTTTAGCTCCTCGTTTTGGTTTTATGACTCATTTCCTGTCCAGCAGCAGCTGTCTTCTGATAAGCTAACCGTACACGACACAAGCAGACTCAGTCAGAGACGAGCTGGTGAACATAGTGAAGCATTTTGCAGCTAAAGACCAAAAACAGAGCTAAAAGAGAGAGAAGACTGGACTGACGCTCATCAGATGAACACTGGGGTTCACCCCTCAGAGCTGCAGGGGCTCGGCCTGGCACTGAACATCCATCCTGTTTCCTCCTCATCCTGCAGTGTGACGGGATGCAGTTAGCTGAGGCCGCTTGTTTCGCTCTATCGTCGACATCGTTCTCAGTGGATACAGAAGATGTCGAGCAGTTCATGTTTTCACATTAATCCATTTTATGTAGAGCAGCACATAATCCTACAGATCAGAATCAGGTTTTTACTTCAGCAGGCGTTCACATACAAGGGGTTCACCTTCGTAAAGAACAAAAATGTGCTGCAAAAGTTCAGAATCTTTCATATGAAATACAATAACAAATATGTAAATATGTGTGTTTTAAGATGAAAAGCTCAAAGTCAAAAAGACTGTTCACTGTGTAAAGAATGTGTGTAACACAGATTTGTGTTGACGTGAGCACATTAGTCCTGTCCTTGCATCTTTGCACCGGCTGCCCGTTAATTTTAGGATCCAGTTTAAAGTTTTACTAATTGTTTTTAAATGTGTAATTGGTTTGGCACCACCTTATTTATCAGAGCTTGTACAGCTGCACACCACTGCCAGGGCGCTTAGGTGGTCAAACCAGCTGCTCCTGGCAGTACCCAGGTCCAGGCTCTCCACTCGTGGAGACAGAGCCTTCTCAGTGGCAGCCCCTGAGCTGTGGAATAGCCCACCTCTCCATGTTAGAGCTGCACAGTCCAGTGAGCACTTTAAAACACTCCTACAAACACATCTTTTCTCCTTGGCGTTCACTCCCAGCTAGGTGAGCAATCTTGGCTTTCTCTATCTCTCTCTTTTTACTCTCTTTTTTACTTTCTTTTATTCTACATTTGTTTTAGATTGACTTGTTATTATACCTTGTATTGTTGTATTTAGTATAGTGTTTATGATATATTGTGATTTTACTACTGTACAGCACTTTGGTCGACTGAGGTCGTTTTAAATGTGCTTTATAAATAAATCGTGACTTGACTTCAGTTGACGTGCTGGGATCAGAGTCCGTGTCAGTGGAAGCCTTGTTGATGAGGACAGCTGCTAATTCAGATGCTAAAAACTAAAACATAATGTAATCATCACACTTCTCATTTTCTAACATGCTAATCTGGTCCTCTGAAATTTCCCTCCATGCTTGTGATCTTTCGCTCCGGCCCCGGTGGGATCAGCGAGTAACGTTAGAGTCACACAACTCGGCACAAAATTGGCATTTCCTCTGTTCTTCTCTCCAGTAAATTTGTCGCCGCCTCAGCTTCATCAGACTCCCGCTGGATGTGTGTCGTGGAGGTCAGCGAAGGTTACAGGTTGGTGAACTTTGGCTGCAAAATCAGTGTAGTTCATGCCACTGTAACTCACACAGCGGCCCTTTGAATGTACTGGACTTGCGCAGTGTCACACATGATGGCATGATGCATCTTCATCAGCCACCATTTTTGTGGACATGTTTGTTGTTTTTCTCACACTGGCACCAAAAGTTCACAACCTCGTGATTAATCAGCCACTCAGGGGTCTGGAAACAGGCTGACAGTGACAAATATAAATAAGGCTAACAAGTCCCAGTGGGAAACACAAACTCCAACATGGAAGTGGAAAGAGCCTTAAAATTCAGCAGTGATAAATGACAAACAGCCATGTGAAATCATAGCAGACGCTGTCAGCGGAGACCGAAGAATCTCTCTAAATGTCTTCATTGAAACCTTCGCTGTGACTTCCTCGCATGCCGTCCACGTCCAACACTTCTCCTCCGAGTGAGAGGAGTTTGCAGGAAATGCAAATTAATGCAGTGTGTCTTATTAAAATGCATCTGGTTAAAAAGAAAGGAAATATTCAGTGAGTGCTAATGCGCAACATTATAATTTTAAAACTTCCCTTTGTAGTTTGTGTTTCATCAGAGCCGGGTGTGATGAAATGATTGTGACACTTTATTAGCGATTCATGTGGAGATGAGAGAGGAAAGCGTATGCAGACGGTTCGGTTTCATTACAGGAATGTCAGAGCAGCTTTTTATCCCGATCTCACCGAGTTTAACAGCTGCACAGAAAAATGAACAACAGCACCAGAAGATGAACGTTCCAGTTACAACCCTGCAGATTTCTCCTCAGTTAATACACAGTTTAGGCTCTTTTGAGGACCTTTGGATTTTTCCAATAATCTCTGCAGGAGCTGCCTGTGAAAGCACCTCCACACATCGTGGATTCAGAGAAGAGCTGCAGCATGTTCTCCAACATAATCTGGTCACAACTGAATGTCACTGATAGAAGCACCTCCCCCCGCTGCTGTCACAATAAAACATCTGCTTTACACACTGAGATAGAAAAGACACACAGCTATCATACTTCATTAAAGCGACACTACTGCTCCACCTAAGGGCTTAGCTTAGCTTAGCTAGCTTAGCTTAGCTACTGTGAGCTTTGTGTTCGTGGTATCCTCATTATTTTTTGATGCAGTGCATTTCAGATGAAGGCACATCATCCTCTGGACTGTGGTTCACTCGTCTGCTCCATGAATCCATGAAAGCAGCTCCAGTCAGAGTGTGAAGGTTTTTCTGTCTCCTGCGTAGCATGAACTGCTCATTTCAGTACGGACAGACAAAGACAGAGTTTTTAAACTCTTCAAGCAAGACGAGTCGTCTGAGATCTTGGTTGGTTTCTGCCTTCAGAGCGTCGCACCAATGAAGAGGATCTCTTTGACGGTAGGCCTCAGGAACTAAGATAAGATAAGATAAGATAATCCTTTATTAATCCCACAGCAGGGACATCTGCAGTATTACAGCAGCAGAGTGGATCCTTCAAGACGCTTCAGTAAAAAAGTAAGATATGATAAATAAGTAAAACGGCAGCGGTTGAGCTCACGTTAGTGCACATGGAGCAAATTGAAAGAATCTGATCCTGCACATGAGTGAATGAGTCAGTTTGGGTGTGTGTGGTCTGCTGGGAGCAGAGCTGATCGTAAAGCCCCCTGCCCTCCATCAGACCCCCGTCCTCTCAGTCTGCTTGGCCTTTCTTAGTGCACCTGTATCGTCTGTCACATGGTTTCAACATGGCATCTTCAGCCCGCTCCAGCGTTCTTCGGCCTCGTGTTCACAGTTTTCTTTATTCTCTGTTTTTTCGTACAAAGGGAGGAACCAGACGAATGTTTCTGACCACGTCAAACCCAGACGGCTGAACACCAGCAGAGCTCGGCGGTGCAGCTCCACTTTCACCTCTCTGAGGAAACCAAGTTCCAAACGTGTTTGTTTCTCTTTCCGTCGCCGCTCTGTTTGCTTTCCTTCCAGTCGAGATTCTCGTGAGGCCTCGGCTCGACGGCAGCTTCTGACAGATGAGGAGGTCACTGGTTACAGCAGCAACCTCTCCTCCAATCCCTGAGCCGGCATCCCTAACCTGCCTGTTCGATCAACTGATTGATTCATTGATTAACTGTTTCATCTGAACTTTTATATTTATAGCAAAATATCATATTTCATAAACTCTTCATATGTTTTATGCAGAAAAATCTTCATTTGTAAAGTAGCTAAGCTGTGAAATAAATATGACGCAGTAGAAGCAGAAAGTGGCAAAAACGCAGTAAGTACCTCAGATTTGCTGTACTTCAGAGTACAGCTTGAGTAAATGTACTTGGTTTCATTCAAGCTGTGAGCGAGTGCGGCCTCAGCGCTGGTGAAGCAGTGAAATACTGAAGCTCGATGTGTCTTCACCCTTTCTGTGAAACATGAAATCACAGCAGACGTTTGTGTTTTTGTTCATGTTGTCTGTAAACGGAGTGTGTGAGAAGTTCAGTCCTTCTGTGTGTTAGACGGTGTGTTCACTGCTTCGGCCTCCCGACTCCACAAGCTGCTCGTCTGAGAAAAGAAAAGCTGCTCCTGATCAGAGGAGAAATATTCAGCCGAGTCTCCGGGCTCAATAATTCATGCTTACAGAGGAGCGCTGAATTATTGAACTGAGCTGTTAGTCCGATGATGACTCACACACTGTTATTCTGAGAGCGTGGAGCTTCGGTTTCCTCTGATCACAGAGGAGACGTCTGATCTTCTATCAGCTCAGCTCTGATTGGTCGGAGCAGCTGATCCGTGGAGGAAACGGGCTCGGCTGTGTGTTATCACCTGAGCTTCGTCGTCATCACCTGCTCATTCACTCACTTAGTCGTACAAAAATACTTTCAAGTTTAAGGTATTTGTACTTTACCTGAGTATTTCTGTTTTCTTTATATGTCTCCTCCAGTACATGTATGCAGTACATATACATGTATATGTCTGTAGTTACTTTGCAGATTCAGATCAGTCTTAAGGAATATAACACTATTATGATATTATATGTATTGATATTATTGCAGGTTAAGACTTTATAGTTCCCTGCAGGTAAATGTACAAACTCAGCAGCAGTACATCAAGTCCTTAAACAGACGTCCATATTTAGCAGCTGCAGAATGAAAGTGATGAACACATTAATGCATCAATAATTAGAATAATACCACACCGTAGAAATACTCAGTGACAAGTAAAAGTCCTGCATGCCAAATGTTCTGTGATAGTAAAAAGTATAAGCATCAAAATTTAAAAAAGGACCAAAAGTAAAAGTACTTCTTATGCAGATTGGCCTATTTCAGAATGATATAAATTAGATTATTGGATGATAATAATTGATGAATTAATGTGTTCGTCACTTTAATCTTGCAGATGGTAAATTTGGGTTTTTAAATACTTTATGTACAGTAAAGTAAATAGTAAATTCAATTATCAAATACATGTAATGCAGTAAAAAGTACAATATTTCCCTCTGGGATGGAGAGAAACTTTCAAAACGAATCTTCCCTTTCACAACATTTGAAACAGAGGAAGAAATGTTTCTTTTGTTTTCATTGACAGAAATCTGAGTGAAGTGCATGAAGTCTCTGCTCTGCAGTTACATAACAGCCAGTGATGCTGCATTCACTGCCCGCAGAGCAGAGCAGCAGCACTGCAGGGCTGGTCCATGTCTTATTTTAACAAATGACTTCTCACAATAAATCGGAGGATGTTTTTCTTCTTGTCAACAAATCTCATGTTCAGAGCCAAATCAACACTGACTGCACTCCATCTACCAACAGGCTCCGTATTTGAGTCCCAGCCCGACGTCTTCTCCCCATAGACCTCCACTCTTAATGATAATGCATTTTAAATGAATTCTGTAACTGACCAATAGCTTTCTGAGACACAGCGGACAGCAGAGCGTTACAGTCGTCCACCTGCTGGAGACAAAAGCCTGGACTCACTTCTCTGTGTCTGCCTGGGACAGAAACTCCTTATGTATCCTCCTATAATACTCCTTAAAGAATAGGAGCTCACGTTTCTAATGTGACGTTCAAAATTTAGGTCAGAGTCAGTGATAACATGAAGGTTTTTCACCTGTGAATGATTCACACAGATCTCAGTTTTTCTTGATTCAGCTGTAAGAAGCTCGGAGTCGTCACAGACTGATGCCCGACTATTGGACAGCACTGTCGTCATCTGAGCCAACAGAGAGATATAACTGGGTATCGTCTGCATAACGATGCTGCTCAAAATATTCCTGAGTAGTAACGTGTAGAGATTGAAAAGAGCTGGGCCCAAGATAGAGCCCTGTGGGACACCACAGGGGATGGCTGGGACACCTCCAACCGTCGGAGGTGGGAGCGTGAACGTGTGACAAAACGGTTAAAGATTGACTGTAAAAAGAGTTTGGGATGAGATCGAGAGCACGGGTGGAGGATTTTAACTCGCTGTGCATGGTGCAGTCAGATTTTTGGGTTTCTTTGTCATTAATTGTTCAACGTTTTCTGGATAATGTTCATTCTGACAGCTGCAGTCGTTTCCCTAAAACAGGCAGAAAATTCACTGCATTTAGTAACGTTCAGGTGATCACAGTCATAGTTAGAGGCAGGATTCATGAGACGATGAACAGTAGAAAAAGAAGCTTTGGGTTCTTTGGATTGTTGTTTCTAAGATCACAGAAATGAGCCACTTTAACGAGTCTCCTGCACGCTGATGCTGCATCATGTTTTGAAGCTCAGGCTGGATTCCTGCAGCTGCTGGTATCTCCTCTGCAGATCTGACCCCTCTGACCTGCCGTACTGCGATCCCTCCACTCGACCCGGCTGAACCCGGCGCTGGTATGTGAGTGTGCAGACAGACGCTGCTGTGTCTGAGGCTCAGATTAACCCTTTAAAACACAGCATTACCACCAGGTGTTACACTGAGAGCCAGGAGCTGCAGGACGAGCAGTGCTGTTCACTTCCTCTTTCAGTCCGTCAGAAGCAGGACAGAGGACGTTCTGTCACAGCGTTTACAGGAAGCAGAAAGCTCTGAACTTCTCACATCATCTTCTGATGATGTTTAGTAGAAACTACTAACAAAGGATGAAAAAGGTGGAATTTCACGAAGACGCACTGACTTCAGATTTTAGGTTCATAGATAACGAATGCTACCTGTGCACGGCGTGTAACAACAATGACGATGTCTATGATGTAATGTTTTTACATAGTTACAATCACAGAATAAATATAATTAGTTTTAATTCCAGTTTGATTTCCTGCTTGTTTCCATTGGCCACCAGCTCATTTCTGACCACTGTTACTCATCAGCTGTCGGCCTTTATTTTAAGACTTTCAAAGGTTCCTTTTTAAAAATGAATTTTAAAGTATATTACTTTATTCATCAAGGAATAAAAACGTCATTTCAAACCTTTATTTACATTTGAATATGAACATGAACATTTGAACCTCTGAGGCTGTTCTCCTTTACAGTGTGTGAAGTTACAGACACGTTAGAAACGAACAAAACAAAGAGAATAAAGATGAATTCAGTTAAAACAGGTGTCAGTTCAAACTGTCCGTACGCTAGCAGAGCATTCAGATAAGATAAAACTTTATAAATCCAACGTGTTACAGGCAGCAGCAATAATGGCAGGAATTAAACAGAGATGTAGGAACTCCACCCAGTCAACAGGTGAGTGAATGATGACTTCAGGTGAGCAAGAAGCTGGACGTTAAAGTTAAAGTAGCTGTTAGCATTAGCGGCTGTGTTTGTGGGCTTAATGGATGTCTGACCTCGCTGTCATCGTCGTTTCTCTCTGACTGCTAATGGTCATTTTGAAAGTTTACTGGGTTTCCAGTTTGCTAAATGTTTAAACATTTGACCTTTGACCTTCAGTGAGACAGACCGAACCATTTTTAGCATTATGGGGGAAATTAAAGTTGTTTTTGACCACTATGTCAAGAGAAATTAGGAAGATAAAATTTTCACAAACATGTTTGTGACAAATAATCCCAACAGATTATTTGAGGGTTGGAGGACTCTCCTGACCCGGCGCTCGCTCGGCGTCGGCGGCCATGTCTGCACGTGTCACCTCAGTCAGACTCTGCAAACGTCCTTTTCTTCACTCGCTGTGACTTCGATGTCGTTCAGGACAAACCGCCTGCCGAGAGCTTCACTCCCGCCAAGATAAATGATGGCTGCTCTCAGAGCTCGAGGAGGAGGAGGAGGAGGGAGGAGGAGGAGGAGGAGGGAGGAGGAGGCGCTCGCTCCACACTGATGGATGAGGCTGTGAGACGGTGACGGAGGCGCCACAGCTCCTCCTCCCCTCCTCTGTGTTTAATGACACATCGTACGATCAGCTCTCGCTTCACTTACAGGTGTTCTACACCTGGCGGCTCACTGGGACACCTGGTGGTCAGCTCTCATTGGTTCACTCCGAAGTGTTGAGTCTCACTGACGTCAGGTCACGTCTCAGCATGAGCTTCACTCCTGCTTTTTGTGTGTGACTGCGATCAGAAGCATCTTTATGTGCTTCATGCCACTTTAGGAAACATGAGAAATGTGTGTTTTTCTCCTGAGAACAGGTAGTTGTCATTTTTAAAAATAACTTTATTTGACAACAAACAACAAACAGGACAATCATATTTATGCTCCAGACTCGGTGCTTAAACAGAGACAACGTGAAGGAACAATCTGCTCAGTTTTCACTTTTCAGTTCTTCTTTCTGACTCAGCAGCTGAGCTGGTTTCACACACCTGACCAAACAATCTCACTTCAAGGTCCACTTCAGTCAGTCCACGGGTTCGCCTGTTGCCTTTAACGTGACTCATCACTGTTGATTTTCATGTAAACCGTCCAATAAAAACACAAACCTTCATGAGCAGTGAAGAAGAGACGAGGCGACGGCAGAAACTTGTGATGAAGAACCAGCGACGGTTCAGTTCAGTGTCACTGATGAAGCTGAGTAAAACTTTCCTTCAGCACACGGGATGAGAAGATCAAGACAAAAAGAGCCAGCTTCAACACAGGCCCAGACGTGTGTGTGTGTGTGTGTGTGTGTGTGTGTGCGTGTGTGTGTGTGTGTGTGTGCGTGTGTGTGTGTGTCATGAGGACATGGGGACAGAATGCAGGTCTCCATTATGTAAATCCTTATGTTTTTGGATGAAGACTGAGGTGAAGGGTCGCATTGGGCAAGTGGTGCTTTTGGTTTTGGTAACTCCAGAAATGACTGTAACATAAATTATACACGACTGTATGTGTGTGTGTGTGTGTGTGTGTGTGTGTGTGTGTGTGTGTGACGTGGGAAGGCAGCCTTGCGGCCGTGTGTTTGTTGTGTGTGTGTCTGTCGGCGCTGGCAGCTCCACCCTGACGTGTCCTGTGATCACAGCAGGGCGTGACGGTGTGATGAGGAGGGACGACGCTGCCTTTCATCACACCTGCCGGCTTCACATCGCTCTGACTCCTTCTGTGAGAAGATGAACCTGTTGACTTCCAGCGTTATAATGATGTCATACCAGCGTGACAACTTGTACTGGCTGAATGTAGATTTAATTACTGGAGGTCGTCGGGGTGTAACTGTTCCCTGTAATGAGTTCAGTCATGCTGGCTGGAATCCACGAGGCTGCATCAGAGAACCTGATATGCAACCTCCAAAAACCTGCTGAAGAGCCTGTAGAGACTCCTCGAGAAGCTCTGGTACTTTCTCAAAAACTACAACCTCCCCTGAATCCACTAGATCAACTATGAAAGCTAAAGAGCCCCATAAAGATCCTCTGGTACCTTTTGAGGAACCTCTATAACCTTCTCAAGAACCTCTTTAACACAATTCAGAACAGCTTTGTCTACGAACCTCCTCAACATGAGCTGAGTTGTAATTATAGAAACCTGAAAAACTTAAATCATGACATTCTTAAGAATCTATGGAACCTCCTCAGGATCCTCTAGAACCCTCTAAAGAACCTTTGGAGCATCCTGAGGCAAAATAAAAACTGTCAGGAAACTTTTGTAAAAACTGTCTCATCTTCTCAGGAACCTCTAAAACCTCAAATTCTTCTGGAACCCCTGAAAGTAAACAACCTCTAGAACATCCTCTTATCAAGTCCTCAAGGCCTGGGAAATGGTTTTACATCCTCAAGAACCTTGAGCCCACAGAACCTCCTGGAGACTGTGCAAACTCCTAAGGAACATCTGGACCCTCCTGATCCTCCTGAAGAACTGGTCTTTGAGGACATTTGTGACATCTTTTAAAAATGTTCCTTTGAAAACGTTCCTTTCCTCCACAGAGAACAGAGAGCAGAGAACAGAGAACCGTTCCTCTCAGAGCAGCCATGTAGAGTCACATGTCAGCAGGACCATCAGACACTCGAGCTGCGCTGTTCACGGTTCAGTACGTTTAATAACAGAAAGAGAATCCTGAAGTTTTCAGATGTTAGCACACACTCAAGTGGCAATAGAACAAAATCATCTACAAACTGTTTTTAATACTTCAAAGTCCTTAAAATCGATTCTTCTTGCAGTTTTACTAGATTTTAAGCCTCTAACCACCATGATGATTGTTGTTGGTATTTGATAAAAAGGTTTTTCCTGGTCTGACTTCACAGCAGCCACTTTCTGTCGAGTTGATGATTCTGACCTTTGACCTCCTGACTGCTGCTGGTATTACTGGAGTTCATCGACGTCTGTTTTTACTTGTTTACCTGAATCATGTTTATCTGAATGACGTTTCCTCCTCTGGACGCAGGGCAGGAACTGGGCTTCGCTGCAGATCTCGGACTCATTGATCACATGGGATCAATGCTTCAGGAGCAAAGTGTGACTCCTGTGATCAGATCAGAGCGGAGGAGCAGCAGCTTGAAGCAGGCCGGTGGTGTCTTTACGCTGCTGTGAGATGGAAATGAGGAAAATGTGAGCGTTCCCGAGGCTTTTCACTGCAGGCTAACCAAGACTGCCAACCGCTTCAGTCCTCGTCCCGGCTCTAAATAATCATCATATTCAGCTCTTTTATTTCATCTGAACTAATTAATGTGATGAAATCTGGAGCAATATCCTCTTTTTAAAATGTTGCGGGCACTGTGGAGCTTTTGGCAAAAGGAAATTAGTGGTGAAAAAGGCTGATGATGAAAAGGTAGAGAGGGCGGCGGTAACACAGCTGGCAGGGTTCAGTGAGTGGAGGACGGCTGACGGGGAGTCCAGAACCCAGAGGAAACCAGCTCCAGCGTGGAGACAGTTAAGACTCTGGTCAGCCGTCGTCCAACGAGCGCTGCAGCTAACGAGTGTCTTCATTATCGATTCATCTGTCTATCGAAGCGCATTGTCTCGATTAACTGATCAATAGTTTTATTGATAAAATGTCAGAAAATAATGAAAAATGTCCGTCAGAGTTTCCTGCAGAGGCCAAGAACCAAAACCAGTGATGGAAACCAGTGAAAGACACTCTTTCATTGGGATTACCATCAAAGTACTCTTTCAATGCTCAAGTAGAGCAGAATGACTCGTTTCTGAATCATATGACTGATTATAAACGTGCAGGCATCATTTTAATGTTGAACTGGTGGAAGTGGAGCTTTTAGCTGCTTTAAGGTGCTTTAATGTTTAACAATACATCAAAACTTCTGTGTTTATTATAGTTTGTATGAATACTTTGAATCTGTAACGAGAAACTTAAGCTTCAAATACATGCAGTGGAGTAAAAGTACAGTATATACACAGATGTATGAAGTACAGGACTTGTGTAAAAGTAATTGGTTACTTTAAATTACTGTCTGTCTACTCAGTGGTGATGTATTGGTGAATTTGATTGATTTTGATAGCTCAGATATTTAACCAGGTATCGTCCTCAGCTCTGAAACTAAACTAGACTTTTTGGATTTCTTACTTTATTTTTCCTGTGAACACTTCAGTGACTCTGCAGTGCTCAAAGTGGCTTCATGACACCAGCAGTCAACAGAAACTTCCTCAGCTTCCTCTGCATCCTGTGAGCTGAGCGGATCAGATGATGTTCGTGATCCGCAGCTTCTCTCTGTTTATTCCTTCTTTCTGACGGGCTTCTTTTGATTTCTGACAGACTTCAGACCGGATTTGTTGGCGGCTGCGGATCCTGTCCGGGTGTCGGCCTCCAGGGAGGGCAGCCCCGCTCTCCACAGCGCCGCCCTCCCTCCCTCTCAGCCCGGTTTCTTCTCCTCTGAACGGCGCTCACAGCAGCGAGCTGCCAGCCGCCCAGCAGCCGCGCTCCTCCCGCCGCTCGAACACTGCGCTCCGCCGCCTGCTGCTGGATCTGTCCTTCCCGGGTCTGTCTGCTGGATTTTGTTCGGTTTTGGAGTTTTATTCCGCGCTTGAATGGAGTCGTCCCCGCAGGATTCGGGGAGCGATCCGGGTGCTGAGCCCAGCACGATCGTGAAGACGCTGGCGAGCGTGGAGACTCTGCGGGGTGGAGAGGACCTAACTCCGGCCAGGAGGCACAGCAGCTCCGGGTCCAGCTCCTCCGGGTCTGGCTGCAGCAAAGGTGAGACTTGAGCCGGTTTTTATGGTCAGCTGTCGGCTGGGTGCAGCAATAACTTATGACACATTTCCACCTCACACACACTCATGGCACGCTCCTGCTCGGCTCCGGGTGACACCGTCACACCCGCGGCTCTGGCGCTCCAGAAGCCGCGGGCAGTGACTTAAAGTCGGACAGTGAGAGAGCGGACAGCCGCTGACTGTTCCGCTGGAGGAGCTTCATGTGAGGGCTGAAGTGATGGAGAAAGTTGAAGCTGATGTGTTTTCCTGCTTTGGTTTCTCAGTTGAGTGAAGGTGGATCTCAAAGCTGCAGCTGTCAAACACATTTCATCCATCATGTTCCTCCATGTTTGTGTGGACACTTTGTTCCTCTGTTCAGCAGGACAGTGAGACCAAAGCAGCTTCATGCAGATGGTTCACGCTGTTTGTTGTGGAGGAATTTGACCTCAGCTGAGATGAACTGGAACTCATCCAAATTAACTGGCAACTATTTTGATAATCAACTGATCAGCGAAGATGCTAAATATGTCACAGTTCCACCCAGTTTTCTATATTTTATTAAAGTTTTCTTTATAATTTACAAGTGTTGTCGTAGACCACCTCCTGTGTCAGTGATGGCCGTCTCAGTTTGACATGAATGGCTTCTTTCTCTCCTCTTTCAGACCGTCTGTCTTCGTTGTTGTCCTCAGATGAGTGTCTGTTGTCCTTCAGGTGTCAGTGGACTGCAGGGTCTTGACCTGAGAGCTGTCCTGTGTTGTGTCATGTGTTTGTGAAGTGGTTGTTTTGCTGCGTTGGCCTGAATACACCACACTGCGCTGCTTGTCTCTGGGTGTTTTGTCCTCAGGGGGACGAACTTCTGCCTCAAAGTGCTGCTGGGCTTGAAACGAACAGGGACGCGGCTCACAGACATTAAGCTCTGAGAAACGTTCAGATGCCGCAGACAAAAAGATTTATCAGTTATCAAACAAAGACGGTGTGATGGGAACCTGGACCGTGAGACCTGATCACCAGCGTCAGTGCTGGACCTCAGCGATGCTCCGGAGCCTGAAGGAGAGCAGCAGAGACATTTTCTCACTATTGTTCAACATTTCATAAATGAAAAAAGTAACTGTCAGAGCAATGATTGATGAAAGTAAAGGACGGTTGGATCCGTTCATTCTTAAAGGATGAGTCTGAATCTGACTTGGAGACAGTCAGTGCTTAACTTCCATGTGAGCAGCTCTCAGGCCTGATGGCAGATTTCCCCGCAGCTCGCTGTTGTTGTTCGGACTGGAGAGCGAGGCGGTCGCATCGAGCTTCATTCAGCTTCTCAGAGACGTTTGTTACGTAACAGATGTTCAAGGAGGAAGAGGAAAAAATCCCAGTGAGGAAAACGCCAGGCTGTGTTTCAGTCCGGGAACTGAGTCAATACTGACAGATAAATCAAACTGAGCTCAGATCAGTGGGTCAGATGCTGCATTCAGGGGCACCTCATGAACTCAAAGCAGTGTTTAATGTGTGGAATCTGCTTCTGGACGACTCACACGGCCGTCACATCTGAAAAACAGTGGTGGAAGAAGTCAAAGTGAAGGTAGTCAGTAACAGCAAGTATCGGCATCAAGAAATACTTAAAGTATACTTTGAAATGTGGTGGAGTAGAAGTATGAAGCAGTGTTTCGGGTTGTCCTGGGTCGTCCTGGGACTGAAACTCTTCCCTCCTTTACATAATCAGGATTTATCTCTGTGGCTGCAGGGGAACAGAAAAATCTGACCTCTGACCCCAAAACTGCAGCTAAACAGCAAACAGACCTGACGGCCTGCAGCTAAACAAGCTCATTTAAGCTGATGTGAGGGATGACGGTTAGTTTGTCCAACCACAGCAAACATCTCAATTAGTTTCCTGTTTTAAAGAGATTCAGCAGCGAATCAGACGGAGAGTTCCGTCGTCACAAAGAACGCAGATCAATCCATCAGCTCCTGTTTCTTCAAAGCTTTTATCACCTCAAACTATTGCTTTTTATTTTGAACATGATTAAAGGATTTAAGTCGCTTCCTCTGAGCTCCATTAAAATACATCAGTGAGCTGCCACAAACGCTCACTGCAGCACCAAATGTGGATTCATCCGCCGCTGAAAATAGTCCCCAACCAATGCTCTGTTTTCTCCTGTTTGATTGAGAAATAAATAAATGATAAAATATTGTCATTTATCAGAAGTGAAAACATGTGAGACGAGATTTCCTCACACTGCTGTCAGCTCTGCTCTCATTCGGGCGGTGTGATTTCTGACGGCACTCGAAGGCAGCAGGCGTGTGTTATGTAAGAGGTGACGGGTGAGAAGGGCGCAGAGCCAGAGCAGGCAGAGCGACAGCTTCCAGAGCAGACCTGAGATCAGCTCTCAGGCTGGAATCACTGGCTAACCTGCTGACCCACATTCCTGCTGCCTGCAGCACAACAGCAGCAAACTTTATCCAGAGAGCTGAAACGACACTGCGGACAACAGGCCGCTGCTCTGAGATCTGTTTAGACACGGTGTCACAGAAAGTCCAGCGCTGTCCTCGCATTCCAACGCTGTTTGTTCGCGGTGAGACACATCATGCTGTTCACGATAAGATCAGAAAAATCTTAAACATGCTAAAAAAATACAGCAATGACAGACGAGAAGAAACATCTCTACCAGCTCCACGGCGGAGGAGATGACTACAGACTCCTTCGGACACTTTCAGGAAGCAACGTTTCACCTGCTGGATGTCGTTGACTTCACATGGCGGGATCTCGAATCGCTTTGATCGACGATGGGACAGTTTAGGGACCTCGCCCTCCCTCTCAGGAGGAGCGTTCAGATACAACAAACCAGAGCAAGAAGTTTAAGAAGACTCAACGACAAAACCAGCAACACAATAAACTAATTTCAGCAGAAGCAGCTCTGAGATCTGAACTTGAAGTATTTTTCAGTATTTTGTCTGAGTATCAAACCACAGAAATACTTTGAAACAGCAGGAGGTGACTTTAGGTCCATATCTCACCCCCTGTTTAAACTCTTCACAAATCACGTGACAAAATTCTGTAAAGTAAAGGTTGAAATGTCTTATTGGTCCTGACAAGGATGGAAACAGACACACAGACACACAGACACACACAGACACACACACACACACACACACACACACACACACACACACACACACACACACACACACACAGTTCATTCACACTCTGCGTTCAGGGTCTCCGTCTTGGCAGTGTGTCTGTCCTCACGCTGCTTCGATGTTGTGTCCTTACTTGTCATTTGTTTTTTCTTCTTCGTGTCCTCCGGGACGAGACGGCGTCTCAGCCCCTCGAGGTTTCTCTGTCTCGCCCGCACAGCTTGTCTCTCTCTCTTTTCTTCTTCATCCAGTCGCTTTTAGCATCATTACAAACAATAAATCTGAAACTTCATCTTCCTCTCTCAGCACGTCTCATCCTGGACATCATCTGGTCTGTTCTGGTCTGTTCTGGTCTGATCTGGTCTGATCTGGTCTGATCTGATCTGATCTGATCTGGTCTGATCTGATCTGATCTGATCTGATCTGGTCTGGTCTGGTCTGGTCTGATCTGATCTGATCTGGTCTGGTCTGGTCTGGTCCGGTCCGATCCAATCCGTTCTGGTCTGGTCTGGTCTGGTGAAGATTCTGGAAAAGATGCAGCTCATCCATGTTTGAAGCATTCAGAGACTCTGATTGGCTGATAAATGGAGGCGGGAAACACCTTTCCTGGGGCTGAACTGATTTCCTTCCCTGAACTGTGACTCTCAGGCATCAAAGCTTCTCTGAACTCCACAAACCCGCTCAGGTCAAAGGTCAGACGCAGTTCAGGTGTTGTTGTGCATGCACCTGCTGCAGCTCTGCTCTGACCTCAGATCAGTTTTACATGAACTGCTTCTGTCACTTCCAGAGGAGTTGGATGTGAACGTGTGACCCAGTTTGGAGCGTTTCACTAACTGGGTGACGATGTGCTCCGTTTGTGACTTGTGTGAAGTTATTTTGGCCGGCGGGTCCCCGGTGACTCCGTGGACGCTGGAGGAGGTTTTGGTGAGTTTCAGACCGGATGTGACTTCCAGTGTTTTGATTTGTGGCTGAATGAAACTCTTCAGGCAGCAGCTGAACGTTTGAGAAGAACCACCAACACTAACAGGATTTAATTATCTGATCAGCTTGACTTTTTACTCTTTTTCCTTATTTCATACAAAACAAACTGGGATCTGAGTCTCTGAGGGTTTGGGGTTCTTGGCAGTTTGCAGGGTTTTGATTGGCTCAGAGGCAGCTGCGATGCGTTAGTGACAGCAGGAAAGAAAAGCTGCAAACTGGCTGCAAGTTTGACTCTTTCCTCAGTTCAGGTCCATGGAACAAACAGCTGTTTGAGCCAGGTCCTGCAGTTATGTCAGTTTATGCTGGGCAGCACATCTCAGCCAAAACATGTTCCTGTGAGCTTTTTGTGTCTTTTTCTGTGTAAAAATGCAGATGAATGTGCAGAAATCTGTCAGGATGTTGACTGAAACCAGACTAAGAGTCTGCAGCCATGCTGGCAATGTCACTGAGCAAGTTAGCATGCTGATGCTATGTAGCTATTATATTCACCATGTTCACTATCTTAGTGTAGCTTGTTAGCGTGCTAATTGTCGCTAATTAACACAAAGTCCAGTGGAGGCTGATGGAAATGTCATGAGTTCTGCAGGTATTTATCATAAGCACAGCTGACATAATGATTTTTAAAGAGTAAAATGCTTTTCAAGCTGTAATATTAGCTTTTTCTTTGTCATCTATTATAATACATTTGATGTCTTTGGGTTTTGGACTGTTGGACATTTGAGTATGTCCTCTCAGCCACCCTCCTGATCAGCTGGACTATTTTTGTGTCTCGTGGCGATAGATGAGAAGCTCGTAGCTGAAGAGTAAAAGCTGGATCTTCCGCCATCATGTTGCGTAACCATCAGTGTGAGATTCGGCCTCGCAGCCTCACGCTGGCTCTGAATGAGCTCCACACAATCTGCTGCCGATCTGCCCGGATACCTGCCCTGCCAGGAGGCCCTGACGTCTGATTGGTCACCTCTGATGTTTTTCCATCTGAATATTTCAGATGATCGTCTGCTGATTTGGAGCTGAGCAGGTTCAGCTGGAGGTTTGAGGCTCTGCTGATGAAAACATCCAGCTTCAACTTACAGCCAATCACAGTGAAGTTCTGCTCGTCACATGATGCACAGAAACACAGGCCTCACCTGGTCCCACAGACGACCACCTGTTAGGACTCGACACGTCATTGGCTGATGAAGACCATGACGTGCACCTGAAAGCTAATCAAAAGCCAGTAAGTCGATCGTGACTCATTTTGTCATAAACTTTTTTGAAAAAATGTATAAAAACATTTTTGCAAATCTTGGTCCAAAGAATCTTTCACTCGCTCGAACCAGCTGGATGTGATCTAATCCATTAAATCTGTCAAATTATTATCATTATTAATGAATCATCATTAATAAAAATTAATATCCACAGAGGATTGAGTGTTTTCATCAAAGGAAACTGAGGCGGTCTGACAAACAGAGTCTGGTTATTTAACATCCTGCTGATCTTTACAGTTTATGGTGAAGCTGTTTCAAAGCCACATTAATATAACGACCATCTTCCCTTCCGCCTCCTCCTCCTCCTCCTCCTCCTCCTCCTCTTCACACTTAGTAAGAACTGTACTTGCACTTCAGGTTATTTACCAAACACCTCCCCCTCCTTCCTCCACCCTCCTACATGAGCTGAATTACTGCGCTCTGATGATAATTACCCAGAGTGCCTCTTGCTCTGGTCTGAGGCCAGCTGTTAATTAGCGTGTTGACGGCTCCTTTGTGTGGCGGTGGGCCCGTTTGGCCGAACACGCCTCGTTGCTTCCTGATAGAGACAGAGGAGGGCTGTCATGGAAATTTCATCATCTGTGTCAGAACTCGATCCGGCTGCAGGATCAGACGGAGGAGAGCAAACATCTGCAGACACAGTTTCACTCCTCACGTCCAGCCCGTCAGACAGCAGCTGGATTCTGTGCCATGTCCTCCTCTGTGTCATGTAAACGTTCAAGAAATCACTGTTTAACTAAATGAATCAGTGGTTTAAAATTAATAAGATGGATATCAGGTTTTCCTTTTACTCCAAAAATATGTATGAAAAAGCATCATTTATTATCTGCACCCTCACTTTACTCAACACTTCCTGCACATGTTTCACAATAAAAGCCTCCAACGTGAGTCTTTTGCCCTTTGAGCGATTTGGATTCTGTGCAAGAGGCTTTAAAGTGTCACTGAGATTAACTTAGACACGGTCGAAAGGTCGAATCTCCATTAACATTAAAATGCATCGAAACATTAAAATGACTTTTCAAATGTGACCATTTCATCAAACTTTCATTCTTACAAATCATATTTTTGTCAGTTAAATCGTCACTCATTCATCACGTTAGGATCTGTGGAACATCTGGATCTCCGTCCCTTTCATTCTCCCTCATCCACCAGCATTTGTTCCATTTCCAGGCATCATTAGAACATCTGAAAAGTCCTGAAGGCTGGCTGCCTCTTTCTGCTCCCGCTGTCGTCCCTTCCTCCTCCATCTGCCCTCCTCTTCCTCCTCCTCCCTGCCTCCCCGACAGGTGGCTGACCCGACCACAAATATCAATTAGCAGTTAAGTAGAGTCAACTCCTGGCTGGACTCTGCTCAGAGAGTCCAGATGGCGAGGAGCGGCGAGGCGGAGCAGCCGAGGGAAATAAGACTGAGAAGGTTTCCCCGGTTTTCCACTAATGTTCATGTTAATTAAGACAGTTTTAAGAAATTCAGAAAAGAAGCCATAAGTTTGCCCTTATCTCACTGAAAAACACCAGAATAAATAAAACATGTAGTCAAATGAATGGAAGCTGGAAAATGTCAGCGTCAACATGTTTACACGAATATCAATAAAATGACACGATAACATCAACAAGGATGCTAATTAACGATGCTGTTTTGACTGTAAAGCTAACGTAACACCTCCATAGGACATGAGCGAAGGCTGGCTTTTAAAATAATCCTAATGATAATGATAATAAAGATGAAGAAGAATGGAAATGGAAAGATGAAACTAGGCTTTAGCAATTCACAAAATTACATTCATTTGTTGTTGAAAACCAACATGTACGTTTAGCCAGACTGCTAGCTAGCGTAGCCAGCGGGTCTGCTGCTAATAAGCATGCTAACTTAGCGGCTTTAACGGACAATTGATGTTGACATTTTTCGTACAGCTGTCATTTATTTACACTCACTGACATATTTGGCATTAGCTACTGTTAGCTAACTCTTCAGCTAACCAGCTAACGCTAACCACAACTGTTCTGTTTGTTTTTGGTTAGCTGTGCTAAACATCAAAGTTATACTGAATGCCACCACCTAACAGAAACCATAGAAAATACATTATAATGGAAATTCCTCTGTGGCTCTCATCGCCACAGCTAGCAGACCTGTGATCACCATGATTGATTGATCGATTGACTGATTGATTAACAGCTGTCATCTCCATGTGGTCTGTTCAGAAAAGCGGTGTCTTTAAAAACCTCTGGCTGACTCCTATTTCACTGAAAACCTGAGAATCTGCACAGTTAATGTTTCCTCCTGCTCCTGTTGAACCACACACACACACACACACACACACACACACACACACACACACACACACACACTCCTACTTTTAGAGCCTGCTTGTGAAGGATCCTCATTGATTTATAATGCATTCCTTACCAAACCCCAAACCTTCACTGAACTTAAACCTGCTTAAATCGGGTCTTAAAAAGATGATTTCACACGGAAGAAACATTGATAGTGATGATACTAAAGTTCACCTTTATGTAGGTCATATGCATGTACATACCAACGTGTGTGTGTGTGTGTGTGTGTGTGTGTGTGTGTGTAAAGTTTGGGCTCTGGGACTCTTTTAAGTAGAGAAACAGGTCGTTTTCCTGTGACTGCAGAGAGAGCGAGTCGTCGTCGGAGAAGCCCTATGACCATCACTCACTCCTTCAGATAGCATCGCAGTTGAGCCTTTAATGATAGAATGATGAGGTCGATCTGTCTGTGTGACGGGCGGCTGGCGGCTGAGAGGCTTCAGAAACGCATCAGACTGTCTGTGAACTCTCACTGCTCAAACTCTCTTTATCTACGTGCTTCCTGCTGCACATTTCAACATCCACTGATTAATCAGTTCACTTAATTAGAAGCGTCTGACTCGTTTCATTCCTCCCATGCTAATAAAAGTTTCTAATTCATTTGAAACCTGGAAATAAAAATCTAACATTTTCACTTTTCACTCAGGCTGAAGTTAGAAGTCGTGTGTTCGTTCTGAAAAATGATCCATCAATATTCTCAAAAACATCACCAACAATCATGCTTCCTCTCAGAAACACTGATCTTTAGCCTTTAGCTTCTTTGTGGAAAGAGTGAGACGAGAAGATGGACACTGCTTTCATGTCTGCACAGAGCTGGACTTCAAAGTCTGTTAGCTTAGCATAAAGACTGGAAGCAAGGGGAAGCAGCTAGCCTGGCTCTGTGCAATGACACACCGTCCAACACGTCCAAAGGTTAACTAGCGGTGAAGCTATTTCTTTGCTAGCGTCTGTATCCAAGCTAGTAAGACTTTTTTCTGCAAAATGCTGAAATAATCCTTTGAATGTTGCTCAGTCACCAAGTCCAACACTTCGGTTCAACTAAAATATCTAAAAAAAAAAAAAAAAAAAAAGATTCATAACATTCATTCATAACACAGTGAATCCCAAAGACTTCTCCTCTAGTGCCACCTTGAGGTTGGAATTATTTTTGGTCCATTATTTTGTTTTTGACCTTCAGTAATAACAAAATTCCCATCAGCTCCAGCTGTACTTTGTGTTTAGTGCTAACAATCAAACGGGAACATGCTACATGCTAAAATGAGACGGTGAACATGGTAAACATGATGCTACATAGCAGCACGTTAGCACTGTTATTAAGTCCATTTTAGCATGATGCTAGCATTTAGCTGAAAGCGCTGCTGTGCCTCACAGAGCTGCCAGCTGCAGACGTTGTCTGGTTTCTTAACGTTGCCTTTGAAGCCCTCTGTAACTGCTGTGATGACAGCACATAAATGCCGTGGTTGAATTCATGTTATTCTGATTCTTATATGTTTGTGATGAGTGTGTGGATGTGAGGCCTTCAGGCTGATGTTCAGGTAAAGTTTCCAAAGGATTAAAGTGAACTATCATTAAACTGCTGTGAATCCTGATCAGCCTCTTTCTGTACGTGGAGTCATGTCAGCCGCTGCCTTTGATGTCAGTGCGTTTTTTCCAGCATCGGTGGAGGTGGAGTGGGTGTGGGGGTTGATTTGCATACAAAGCTATTCTTGCCTCCTCTTTGTTCTTGCATCGAGTGTGGAAAGAATAATTGTCTTCATCAGTCAGAAGTGTTTAATCTCGTCGGTTCGGCGCAGATTCGGCGTGACGTCGGGCGGCGGCAGAAAGCACAGAGTGGAAACTCTTGTGTGGGATTAGTGCAGAAGACGCTCACGTTGTTCTGTCAGATCACTGCAGTGAAATGGTGTTTTAACAGTGCTGACAGTATCAGCTGAGGCTGCTCTGAATGGAAATGTGTGATAAACTGAAGAAGAACCTGTTCCAGCCTCTGCTCTGACCTCCTGCTGTTTCTCCTTGATGTCAGGAGTTTCTCCTCTAACGTAGGCATCACCGAGCAGCAGCAGCTCCAAACACCACAGATCTGGAGGATCTGGTAATGAAATTAAATCCTAATTATTCAGCGTTAATAATGAACCATTAACATCAGTAACTGTGATGCTTAATTGTTCACTACCTTTCAATTATCCAGCCTCTTCAGGTGCATTCTCAGTTTCACCATCAAGGATAATAAAGTCTCTCCAACAACTTGCACTCATCTAACGCCGAATATCAGGCCGATAATGACCAAAACCGACAGATGTGGGGCGTCAGGAGTGAACACCTGGAACACGCTGCCTGTTGTATGTTGTGTTGGGTGATGGTGGAGGACAACTGAAGCATCGCCGTCCGTCTAAAAGACGAGTGTCTCAGATGTTTTATGCTTTCTCTCTTTGAGTTCCATCTTTCATTTCTCAATCGCTGGTGGTGTGTTGGTATGTTGTATGGAACAATGAAGCCACCTCCTGGAAACAGTCCCATCTGCAAGCTTTAAAACACAGCTAGCTGTGATTGGCTGGAGTGAATCGTGTAGTCATGACAATAATATACGACATTTTGAGATGATTTCTACATATAAATGATCTCTTTGGAGGACGGGCAGATAAGAGTCGTCTGATGTTGTTGTTGTTCCAAAGGGTTGTATTACTAACTGCGACGGCTCTGTGACGTGAAAGGGGATTATATGTTTCTGGGTTGTTGGAGTAGGTAGTAAAGGTGCATCAAAGGTGATGCATTCATGGTCAGAGACAAAGCCAGTCTTATTCAGGGAATGAATTCAGACTGGGTGGGCAGAGCTCCACTAGAGGGGAGCACTGCCCAGGTTTAGGGCAGGCCTCAGTGAGGAAGAGGAGGTCGAGGTTTGGGATGTAATGAGATCATCGTAGATGAAAGATTCATTAGACACAGACTGAGAGTTTAAAAGAGCACAGAACTGGAATAAGGCTTTTAGATGGTCTAGAGTTACCACTTCAGACTGTAATCAGATTACCTCAACCAGCAGTCAAAAACACAAAATGTAGAGTGTAGTGGTTTTTAGATCTGGACTGGGTCAGACCAGGAGATACAGTCAGGTGAGGCTTACCGGGAGGGAATAGGACCATCTGGTTTAAAAAGGCAGTAAAACTGTGAACAAAGGGGACATCTCCGCTCCTGCAGTGACTCTTCAGCCAGATGTGGAG
>NC_135074.1:32547500-32565000 GCF_051107435.1 Chaetodon auriga | reverse complement strand
TGTTCCTGGATGAAGATGTCTTCAGTATGTCCTTACTGAGCTCCGTGACCTTACAGAAGCACCACAGTCAAACCCTCAGAGGGCGTCTGGAGGTTCAGTACCAGCTGACTGCGTAACGAGCTGCTCTGATTGTAAATCAGCTGCTGAATAAACTCAGACGGCGTCCACAGACTGAGTGAAGCTGCAGAGCGGACATATGGCCTGACGTGGTCCTTTATGGCTCTAGAATATTCTCCGACTTCTTAAACTATGTTAAATTAATAGGCTGTTTTTGTAGCTCATAGAAGTGACGTGGATCCACTGAAGCTAGCAGACAAACTGTTAGCTTCCTCAGCATCGTCTCATCTCACGCTGGACCGACACGCTGACAGCCAGCAGCTCTTTGAAATGCAAAACCAAACCGCTCAGCTGAGATCAAAGCAGGTGTTTCCTGTCGGCCGAATCTGATCTGGTGTCAGTCTGCGGCTCAGCCTGCTGCTCCAAACAAGCTGTTGCAGTTTTCGGCTCGCTCGTGACATCTCCTCTGCAGGTCAACGTAAAAGCAGGTGGACCTTTGCATTCCTGTGCTGTTTAAATAAACCAACCCGCGTCCACCGTGGTGCCAGTGTCCCCTGAATCCAGTGAATCCAGTGAATCCAGTATTCAGTCTACACACTTACATTCTGAGCAGCACGTCGACGACGACCCGCCCGAGGACGGCTAAAGGTGGAGCGGTTGGCTGATCTCTGCAGTGTTTCCACTTTTATAATTTATTACAGATTTGTGTTCAGTTATGTTTTAAATAAGTTAAGTTTGTAGATTAGAACATAGCGAGTAATGGCACACCGTGGAGGTCAGGCAGAAAACTGTTTTTAATTATTAACTTTAGAAGACAAAGCTTTGAAGCCTTTTTACAGGTGAGAGGAAACTCTTCAAGGCTTCTCAAATAGCAAGACATGAAGGTATTTTAGATTTTGGGAAGGTTTCAGGAGTCTTTGGTTTTTGAGGTTTGTGAAGACCTTTTGAAACATCAGCAGCTTTCGGCGTTTTCAAGGTTTTTGAAGGTTTGACAGATTTTAAGGGGTTAAGAAGTGTTTTAAGGCCTCTGAAAGGCTTCAAAGTGGGCTGATGCCCTACGTTTGAGGAGGGTGATGGTTGTCATGGAAGCTGTTTGTTTAGCCTCATCAATGAAATATAAGAACAGACTGATCATACTGATGGACAGTCGACAACAGAGTCCTTTAAGCACAGCTCATCCTGGTGGTTTGTTACACAGAGCCATCAGGAAGTCGTCCATAGAAAATACTTGGCAGCTGATTGGTTGAACCATCAGTCTGTCACCATCAATCACGGCCAGCTTCAGATTAATCAACCATGTGATTTGAGAGAAAAGTCAGTGTCAGCGTCATTCTCTGCTTCAGTTTCAATGAACAAAAACTCTTCAGTTCTACAACTGATGCCATAGTAGCATCTACGCTAAGCTCGTTAGCAGCTGCCATTTTTATTTTCCAATGAGCAGTAGCTTCTCTCATCGTCAACACTCTACACCACGTCCAGTAGTCCCTCGTTGGATGCAGACGCAGATCTTGAAGCCTGACAAGATGGATTCTCGGCTCGTGTGATCTCACAGATCCAGCCGCTTCACCTTCCGTGAGGCTGGGTGGAGTTTCACTTTAGGTTAAAGGTTTTAAAGGTGTTGGGTTTGTTTTTAGAAGGTTTACTGAGACAAGACAGACGAGCAGTTTCCTCAAATCCCCCAAAGAGCAGCAGGAAGTCCTCGGTTCAAGCTGAAATGTGAAAATAAAAAGATGTGTGCAGCGGCTGTGGAGCTCTTTGCCTTGTTTTCCCAAAGTGTTCAGAGTCCTGCTGAGAGGGCGAAGCCGTGAACATCACACACACCAACACACAGCGTGGCCTCCTGTCTTCTCTCTGAGCTTCAGGCCAAAACAGCACAAACCCTTTGATCTGTCTCTGCTGTGTCTCAGCCAATCAGGAGCCTGACAGCTGCTGACTTCCACCAATCAGTCATCCTGTTGAGAGAGAGAGATGAGAAGAGTGAGAGCAGAAGAAGAACAAAGGCGATGGGAGTGTTTCTGGGTGGGACCTGAACTGAGATCCAGCTTCAGCAGTTCTGTTTCAACACGACATCGTTCACCAAGCAGCTCCATGAAGGTCGACTTCCACATCCCACAGCTTTGAACTCATGACGTTTAGTCGATTTATTGATTTATTGGTCGTTGTTGTATTTCCAGCTTCTCGAACGTGAGGATTTGATGCTTTTCTTTGTCACGTATGACGATAAACTGAACTGTTGGTCAGATACAACGAGCACTCTGAAGATGACGAAAGTGAAAATATAATGAGCATCTTTCGCTGCTTTCTGCCATTTTAGAGACAAACTGTTCACTCGAGGAAGGAGATAAATTGACAGTGGAAGTAATGTAATGACCTCCTGACTGTTGACTGAACCTGATGGACCTAAAGTTCAAACAGAGGGTCTGGCTTTGGGAGCCCGTTGAGCTGTTGGGCCCCTGGGCTGTGCCAATAATCCATCCATGATTACTGTAGGCCTGATGGTCAGGTGTCCACTTACTTTTGGCCTCATGGTGGATGATCAGAGACCTTGATGAGAGATGAGGATGGAGTGACTGAATGAAACAAAAACAAAAAGGAAAGGGAAAGATTTTAGATTTTTGAATGATCCAATCAGACGTCATTTCTCACCTCAGCTGGACTCCCATTGGTTCACACTTTATAATCATTTGCTTCGTGTCCAACATCCACAGTATCCTGCTTCAACAGGAAATACATCACACGTGTTTTAAAATGTGTTTTCATTGGCCCTTTCAAATCCTAAAGAAGTTTTCGTCCTCCGTCCTGGAGTCGAGTCCTCAGTGGTGACTTTGCTCAGGTGCGGCGCCGCTCACCTTGACCGCTGCTCGCCTTTCGGCATCTCCACGAAGGAGGGCGAAGCGGCGTCGGCGACCATCTTATTCTGTGAAAGTGGGACAATATTTGGGCAGCCGGTGATCGATGAGAGAGCTTCTCCCATCTTTTATACCAGCAGGTCGGTGTGAGCTGGTATTCTTAGACTGACCTGACACACACACACACACACACACACACACACACACACACACACACACACACACACACGCTGCGTTGTCTTTGTATAATCATTTCTCTGAAGGAGGTCGTCGTGTCTTTCGCTGTGAAACGTGTCGGCATGGATCAGCGTCTGATGCTGAATTTGTCTTCTGTAACTTTGAGCAAAGTTAACCAAAGTTGAAGTGAAAGTGATGTTTCACTTTTGCTTTTTCATCTCCGTCTTTCGCCCTCAGGAGCTCAGCAGCTTCTCACAATATTGATTCATATCTGGTTCCCAGATGAGATATTTAGGGAGCGAACCCGACATGCAGACTTACGGGATGATTGATAGCACAAAGTGAAAACAACCTATGGAGCCTCTTTTTAAAGGTCAGCAGGGACGTTTTGTCCTCAGGTGACAGAACTTTACAGACGCCGTCTTCTCTATTTAGAGTGTAATGAACTTCAGATAATGAGTTTCTCCCCCAACACAGCATTTTAAAGGCATCGTGTGGATTTTTGGAAGAAAAACAGACTCAGAGATGATTTTTAAGGCTTCAGACAGTTTGAAGGTGACTTTAGCTGAGCTCAATGTGGTCAATGAGGCCGTCTTCAGACTGCCAGCCCAAAGCCAGGTTTGTCTGTCTCAGTCTGAATGCTCAAGCAAAGAAAGAGAGAACTTCCAAACTGGGAACTGGAGGGGAAAAAATGTTGTTTTTGAGGAAGGAAGAAGGAAGCTTCCTAATTAAAAAAGAAAAAGAAAGAAAGCCAGTGAAGAAAGGAGCTTCGTAGTCATCAAAGGATGAAAGAGGGAAACGTCGGAATTAGGGAGGAAGATTGTCTGATGACAGGAAGAAGAAAACTTCAGTAAGTAAGCATCCCATACAGGGATCAAGGAAGAAGGAGGCGTTCGAGTTAGGACGCTAGGAAGGAGGATTCTTCTTAAGGAGGCATGAAAGAGGGACCATCAAATTAAGACACATGACAGATGGAGAGCTGTTAGGGATGAAGGGAAGCATTCAAGCTACGTGGTGCGAATGACCCTTAAAGCAAAGAAACTCAAATTTTGGGAAAAAAGGAAATGACGAAGAAAAAACTGGTTTTCTAATTAGGAAGCAAGAGAGGAGGAAGCTTCCTTCAGTCCACCAGTGACAGAAGAAGGACCCATGAAAGACATAATCATCAGGCTCAGAGGCTGCACACACACACACACACACACACACACACACACACACACACACACGTACTACCCCTGACCCTTACTTTAACCTTAACACAAGTCTTCACCCTAAATTTAATGATTTAAGTGATGGAGACTTTTTGTCCCCATAAGGCAGGCGTCCCCACAAAGTGACTGTGGAGACAGATGTCCCCACAATGTGAGGAAAACACGTCACACACACACAGTCCACTGTGTACTGTTATCTCTGAGCCACATGTGTGTGTGGGAGGCTGCCGTTTCCAAACCCATTTAAAATCCCAGTATCAGGCGTTATAGCTTATCATGGCCGCCGCAGCCTGACGTGTTCTCTGTTCGCTGTTTATTAATGGAAACTGTCATTAGACAAAGTTGTTTGGTCACATGTCAGAAAAACTTAAAGCGTGTCATCACGCCACACACACGCGTGCACGGCGGCGTGAGCGCAAGCTTTACGTTTGCATTGGTTTATTCTTAAAATGAAGATGTGCAGATGTTCTCTAAATAAAAGCGGCGTCCTTCCTTCTTAATATTCTCGCTGTCACCTCCCCTCCGTCACCTCCCCTCCGTCACCTCTCCCTCCTGCACAAATTAAACTCAGATTGGACGCTCGCCTCCTGCTTGGAGAAGTAAATTAACTTGGGAAATTGAATTTTTTAGGTCTGAAATATTTCTGTCCCATCAGTTCATGATTCATGGACAGTGTGGGGGGGTGGGGGTGGGGGTGGGGGGGTCAGGGGGAGGCTGGAGCCGTGTTAGACCTTCAGTATTAGCTTTAGCTGTACAGCTCCCACGAAATCCGTCTGGCTTTAAATGCATCCGTGTACTTCCTTGGAATCTTCCTCACTCCTCGTTCCATAAACAGGAAGCTTCCTCCGTCCTTGACCTTCACATCGGCTGCATTTCACCAAATTAGGAAACGAGGAATCGTCCTTTCCTGCCTCTCCGTTCTTGTTCTCTAAATGAGATGCGTCTTTGATCCCGAGGGTTTGTCCGTCTTTGTTGTGCCCTAACTAGGATACTTCACTTGTCCTTGCTCCCTAATTTAAAGCTTCCTGCAGGCTTCTTCCTGTTTAGGAAGAAGCCTGCAGGAAGCTGTTTTATTCCTTCAGAATTTGCCTCTTCGTTTGCTCCCCTGTTAGATAAAGAATCTTCCCTACTTCCCTAAATAAATGCTTCAATGCTTCTTCTTCCCTAAAAAGCTGTCTTCGTCCTCTGGGCAGTCTTCGTCCTCTGGGCAGTCTTCGTCCTCTTTAGTCCCTATTAAAAAAGTTTTTTACCTCTGAACTTTAAAGCTTCCTTTCTCCTTACTCAGAAAATAGGAATCTTCCATTTCCTTTTTCCTAACTTGCTTGATACCAAAGATCCTTCTCTCCTTTTTTTATCCCAGGTGACCCTTTGCTAAACCCCGCCCTCCATAGTTACTGTTGCTACACCTGTCAATCTTTCCCTCCTCAGGTGCACATCTGGAGTTTACAGATTCACCATCAACACTCATGTCTGAAACTCCAAGTCTTTGATTCTTCAGAAGAAAACTGAAGCAGGCCGACGACCGTGGACTCGTTAGCATATGCTATAGGAGTAGCTAACAGCCTGCAGGGCTCGTTACAGTCACTGAGCTCTGATTGGACAGCTGCTGTTTGGAGGAGGGTTTAGTGAAGGTCAGTTTGGAAGCTTCCTTCTTCCTTCTGGCTCTTTTTTCTGTTTCTTTGCAGTGAGGACTCTGGAATCCTCGAAGTTTTCCTCTTCATTATAAGCTTTTTCCTTCTTTGCGTCCTAATTAGGAAGTTTCATTCTTCCTTCCTTGATTCCTTCTGTCTTACTCCCTAATTAGATTCCTTTTTTCTTCCTCCTTCCTTGCTCTGTACCCAGAATGCTTCTTCTTCTTTGACTCTTCAAAGTTTTCTTATTTGTGTCCTAATTAGCGTCCTCTTTCCTTTCTCCCTAACTAGGATTTGCCTCCTTCCTTCACTGGGATCTTTCACTCTCCCTTGATTCCTGATGGGAGAGTTTTCTGTTTTCTTCCTCCCTAAATAGGAAACCTTTCCAAAGCTTCCGTATCCCCTCCCCAACTCAAAGGTTTCCTTGTCCCCTTTGTAGGACACCTGACTCTTCCTTTCTTCCTAAACACTGGAGGACACATCTGTCTTCATTGTCTGTCTTTTCCCCGTCTTCCATCACTATAAGGAAGCTTCCTTTTCCCTCACTTTTCCTCTTTCTTCTGCTTTATTCTCTCAAGATGATGCTTCACTCTTCATCACCTCTAAATTCGAAGTCTCTTCTTTCTTTATTTCCATTTCTAGAAAACTTTCTGCTTTCTTGTTCATGATGAGGAAGCTTTTTCAGAGAAGGAGGAGAAGAAGAACAACTTTATTCATTTAATTGATAAAGTAATTTAATTTCTCTTCAGTAAAATACAAAACCCTGTTATTTTTCTTCATAATTAGATTTCTCTTCTCTGTATTTGCTCTATAAAAACACTAAATTACGTCACACACACACACACACACACACACACACACACACACACACACACACACACACACACACATTTGACTCCATAACGACCTGCAGGGTGATATCACTGCTCCTCCAGTAATTAACTGGATGAGTTTGTTCTTCCTAACACCGTCTTCGTCACTGTGTGATGTCTGCCTTTTAAAGAGGAGGGACGGACTGAAGGCAGTGGAGGTTAGATGACTGAGGCTGGACGTGGACGGCAGACGAAGGAGAAACGTTTGACACAGGAGGAATCAGGACAAACGGAGCCGGAGGTGAAGAGAGGCCGACTTACATGCTGCTGGTCTGATGAGGCTGATGTGAAGCAGGTGTGCAGGTGATTAGGCAGCAGACAGCAGAGAGTGGAGGAGACCACGCCCGTCCTCACACAGACAGACAGGTAACAGACAGACAGGTGAGCAGATCGAACAGAAGGACACTCAGACTGTCCTGATTTCTCCGGATTTGTCTCGTTTTTTAAGCACAATGACTGAAAAACATGCAGAAAATAGAAAGATGCTTCATGATGGAATGATGAGAGTGACACACACACACACACACACACACACTCACACACACACACACACTTTCACACACACACACACACACTTTCACACACGCACACTCTCTCTCACACTCAGTGATCATCAGCAGGTTGTGTGAGTGAAGACATGCCATTGTGCGCCTTCGATTCTTCAGCCTGGCTCTCACCTCCTGACAGCGAGGTGGGTGGAGCGTCACCTTTCACCTCCTCGCTCTGCTGCGAGCAGATGGAGGAGGAGACGCTCCATCACCTCCTCGAGCGCACCGAGGTGACGGAGCCAGAGATGTCTTTTCTGATGAGGAACATGTGACATCAGTGTTTCACGGCTGAGCTGGTTTTGTGTGTTTGTGTGAGAAACAATGATGATGATGATGATGATGATGATGAACTTGAGATAAGAGTTCAGACCCGCGAGTGAGGCTGGAGCTGACGACCTGCAGCTCCTTCGACCTGCTCCTGCGTCGTCTCAGACTCATCAGGATGAGGTCTTCCTCACGTGCAGCTCGCCGATGGAGAATCGCTCTGAGTCACATTTAGTTTGATGGAAGTGACGTGTTTGGTGTTTAAAGCGGCTGAACAGAGCGTCTGTAACGACTGACATGGCCTGAAAACGGCGGCCGTGAGATCGTAGTTTCCTCGCTCGCTCGTCTCACAGCGGCTTGCCGATTTCTCGGCCGCCATCTTGCAGCCGTCGTCTTCGCGGCTCGAGCGCGGACGATTCTGATTCCTCTAATGGGATTTAGCTCCGTCTGATTTGTCTGACTGGGGTTTATATATTTTTCATTGTTGGGCTGTTTTTTATTTTTATTTCATTTTGGCTGCTGCTGAACAGAAACAGTCGGCCTTTGATTTTTCTCTGACAGTTGGGCGCTGCAGAGGCAGACGCAGCGCGCTGTGTTCAGGCTCCTGATGGAGCTTCGAGCTGCTGGTCTGTGATACGTGGCTGATGAAACCTTGATGTAACATGAACCCTCAGAGCTGTTTGTAAAGTATACAACAAACACTGTCGGGACAAACAGTACAGATATTCACTGCAGGCAGCCTCAGATCTGTGTTTCAGTACCGGCCGCCATCAGAGCGTTTTAAAGAAATGATAAAAGAAATGATCCAACCTTCAGCTCAGTGTCTGCGTTCACTGCTGCCAGAAGACCACAACGAGCTTCGTGCCCGACAACGTTTACACAAGTCTTTCATCAGGTTAAGAACTGGACCAGAGGCTGATTCTACAGCAGCGTTCAAGCAGAGGCCGATTCAAGGAGCTTTACAGAAGACAAGAAGCACGACATGAAACACACATTTCACTGAAAAGAAAATGTAAAGACAGATTAAACAAACATCACAGCTGCTCAGGTTTGAGAGCAAATGTCCCAGATGGACGTTAATGAAAGAGAGTCGGAGCAGACCTGCAGTTTTCAGGGAGTTTGTTCCAGAACTGTGGAGCGTCGACACTGAACGCTGCAGGCTTAGTTTGGACTCTGGACAGGAAGCAGACCTGAACCGAGACCATGTGAGAGGTCTGGATCCGTCAGAGTGGAACAGCAGACCAGAAATAAACCGGCAGCCAGCGTAAACATCTGAGAACTGGACTGACGTGGTCTGTCCTGGTCTGCAGCTGTCTGAGCCAAAGAAACCAAACTGAAACCCAGACGTGGTCTCCAGTTTGACTCGTCTTTGATTCGTCTCTGAACACTTCTGATCTGACAGGAAGTGAAAGGCCACAGTGTGTTTCTGCTGCTGAGACTAACGCAGAGCTTTAAATCTGACTCTGAGATCCAAATATTTGGTTTTGCTTCCTTTTATTTCATTTTGTCCTAAATATGTAAAACGAATCTCAGCTCTTCGTCGGTTCAGCTCATCGTCGGCTCCCCTGTGCTGGAGTACAGATACGAGTCAGCTGCGGAGTCTTATTGATAATCTGATGTGATCAAATCATCAAAGCACAGAAATCCCTTCAGTGTCTCCTGTAATCTGAGATGCGTTCAGGTCCGTTCTGTTCACCTGAGCGTCGTCTGTTGTCTTGATGCATCAGTGATGTTTGCAGGTCTGTTTTCTCTGCTTTCTTCTTCACTGTCCTTCACACATTGATTTTTCAGTCTCGAGGCCCCGGAGAGTCCGAACCTGGAGGTTTGTGCACGCTGGACCTCAGACCAGTAAACCAGCGACAGCTTGTTTGACTGCAGACAAACCTGTTGGATTCAGCAGGAGGGAAACGTTCAGCTGAGGTTCAGCGTGCAGAATATACTCAACGCTGTGTCCTCTGTAGAATATGAAGGCAATGATCGTGTGTTGATGTGGAGCGCAACAGTGTGACGTCCAGGATAACGAGAGCGAACGAGGCTGAACGTGCTGCTTAAAGTGTTCGTGTTCTGCTGCTCAGTCACACCGTCACACCGGACATTAACGTGCATCTGGATACGTTATCTGCAGAGGGAACGCACACCGAACACATCAGGACTGAACCAGGATCAGCATCAGGCAGACCACATGTGGTGGTCTGTAGTGATCCGATCTCATCCTGCTGTAACCTGTGCAGTACAGAGTCTGTGGTGCCTTCACGTGGAGTCGTACTCACCGCAACTAACTGTTACTGATTTAATCCAGTGTGTTCAGGAATTTACCTGTTTATTTATGTCGCTGAGAAATAGTAAAAAAAGAAAAAAAGAGAAGAGGACAGCGTCCATGTCTGTGGTCAGCTGTCTCCAAAACGGGACGCATAATAATAAACTTCATTTAAATAGTTATTTTCTCAACAATGTTACAGTCATTTACAAAAGAACAAACAAAACCAGATAAAATGAGACAAAGATCAAAAAAACGTGAATAAAAACAGTTTAAACTTTTCCAGAAGCTTCCACAAAGATCTGAAAGAAGTCTGAGCAGCAGAGCGCCATCCTCTGGCCGTGTGTGATCAGTGATCATTGAATCGATACATTGATCCAGATCAATGGATTGTTACACCCCTCGTGTGTGTGTGTGTGTGTGTGTGTGTGTGTGTGTGTGTTAACACCCTGGTGGAAAGTCGCTCTCTCACGTCGTCTCATCAGCCGTCCCTCAGCTCTCCTCGGCCTTCACACCGTCCTTCAGTGAGATGGAGACCTGTCCTCACGTGTTGTTGCGATGTCTCGTTTCTCGTCTCGGGTGT
Source organism: Chaetodon auriga (assembly GCF_051107435.1). Classification (NCBI taxonomy): domain Eukaryota; kingdom Metazoa; phylum Chordata; class Actinopteri; order Chaetodontiformes; family Chaetodontidae; genus Chaetodon; species Chaetodon auriga. Next base: position 32,554,551 of record NC_135074.1, on the reverse strand, counting down.
CTTCAGGACACGCTTTGTGTCTCGTTCGTCTCCGTTTGCGCTCGGTCTTCGTGTTTCTCCCGTGTGTTGAATAACCGAGGCTAACGCTTGCTTCGCGCCGTGTTGGTCGAGACCCCCGCTGTCTCCATCATCGACCTCCTGCGGCGGCAGAACAAACAGCGTGTTGCTTCATCAGCCGGCCGTGTCTCCCGCGGGCCGAGCTCCATCCGAGTCCAGGACGAGGAGCGGAGCAGGAGTTAATCAGACTGTTTGGGATCTCCTGCTGCCAGCAGCTGCAGGAGCTCATATGTTCAACATTACAAACCCAGACTGATGTTTGACTGTTGCACAACTTCAGCTCAGAGGAATGTGGATGTGAACTGGCAGATAAACAAGCAAGAAGAGAGAGGAAAGAGCTTCCAAACAGGCCGAGAAACCTAAATATCACATCAGTCACATCTTTCTAACCACCTAGAAGCAAACGCATCGTTTCAGTTTTCACAGTTTCACTGAAGATTTCTCTGTTTAAAGTTCGGATTCTTAAAGAAACAGTTCAACATTTGGAAAATATGCTCGTTTAGAGAGTTCGTTACTGATTTCATGTCTGTGTCTGAGGTACAGTCAGGAGGCGCTTAGCTTAGCTTAGCTTAGCTTAGCATGGAGACTGGAAGCAGCTCAGTGTGGCCTTGTCTGTCGCTCTGATCGTATTTAAGTTGAATCATTTTCATTTCATTTCTCATTCAATGACCAGCGATCGCTGAAAACTTTCCCTTCTTTAATGTCGAGTTCTGTCCTTTATCGTCTTTTACTCTGAAGTGTATTTCTTAGTATAAAAACCTCTGAACGACCTTAACGTTTACGTTTCATTTGTCACATTTGGACAATTTTCTGTCTTTGAGACAGAGGGAACGGATCCTCTCAGGGAATAAAAGCCAGAAAAACACAAAGTAAAGGCCAGATGTCAAAGCCGTCAGCAGGTCACGACATCACTGACGGCAGTCCTTCGCTCCACGTCGCAATCTGATTGGTTCAGGGCTGCTGTCATCATCTGACCAAAACAACTGTTCCTTTTAGTGCACTTAACCTCAATTGATCTCCACCTCATGGCAATTTATAGAAGAGGTTTCCCCTCTGGCAGACACACACACACACACACACACACACACACACACACACCTCTGGTTGATGGCGAGGTGAACTCATTATGATGGAAGCAACACAGAAAATATGAGTCACCTGGAGTTCAGTCAGAAAAAAATGACACCTGAGGTAAAAGAAACCATTGTGTGTATGTGTGTGTGTGTGTGTGTGTGTGTGTGTGTGTTTGATGGACACGCTTGTTGATCACCGAAGGCCTGGACATATCTGTCTCCCATCATGCCTTGCTGCAGGCAGGACTTGCCTCTGCAGAGTGATCAAACGGGTTAAGGAGCAGATGAATCCGTTAAAATGAGAGAAACTCTGAAGTAAGAGTCTCTGATTGGACGCTCGTCAGCTGACACGACGACACATGTTCCCTGTATGACCTGATACCTGAGCCGTGTTTGAAGACAGAGGGTCTGTCTGACCGCTGGCTCGTGTCATAAAGGAGTTAAAACGAACGTCGACTCTGTAATAAAGTGAATATTTCTGTGGTGCTGCAGATGTTACAGCGTGCAGCCAAAGAACTAATGATCAACAGGCCAGGCGGTTTATTCAGAATGGAAGTGGCTGCTCGAGTCAGACGGGGGATGAAAAAATGTCCAAAACATTCCAGTTTAACGATGAAGTTTATGAAGACGTGAGCAAAAGTTTCAAGTCCTAAAATAAAAAAAGGGAAAAGACTTTTTTTTGTTTTCATATTTTCAAGAAGTTCAAGAAAATGTTTCCAGGACACTTTAGTTTATTCAGAATGACCAGAAACAGAAGTCTGCTGCATGAGTGGGTCCACTGTGTGTGTGTGTGTGTGTGTGTGTGTGTGTGTGTGTGTGTGATGGATGCTGTGCGCAGCCTCAGGTAATAATAGCCATGATGGATTCTCACCTGGCCTGGCGAGCTGCAGCTCAGTCGAGGAAGATAAAGATGTGTTAGAGCTGCTCCGCTGCGGGTCCGGGGGGCCGAGCCTGGGGAGATATTAATGACAGCCCCCCTAACACCAACACCCCCACCCTCCCCACACACCACCACACCATTGGTCATCGGCTAACAACGCTGTTTTTAGGGCGAGAGCATCAATCTGGCGCCCAGCATCAGAGTTAAACAGGGAAACAGTGCAGAGGCGGGTCTATGGGAGAGGACGTCGTCAGTCAAACCTTCAGACATGTCGCTTTGGACTCGTCGTCTCAGTCGACGCGCCTGCATCTCTTCATTCTCTCCCAGAGTCATCAGGTAACACGTAGACTCGTTTTTCAGAGGCGGTTTGCTAAGGAGGCCATACTTGTCCAGCAGTGGGATTGAAAAAGGTCCTGGGCCGTCCCACCACCCTCAGTCCACGGGCGCCTGACATTCAGACAGGAGTGAATCCTAAAGTCAACACGAGAAGCCACTGGCTCCAGGCTATCAGAGCTACAAGGATGGAGTTAACTGCTTCCCACGTCAAGCGACAGTCACACCCATCGCCCTCCTTTAGCCCGGCGTTGGTCTCGACCAGCTCCTGAGGAAAATGTCTGCTTCTTTTGCTGCTCAAGGTTTGACTTTGTTCCCCAGCTCGTCGATAACTGTGTCTGTTCGCTCTTTGGATGCACTGCGGGTTTATCAGAGGTCGTTAGCAGACACGAAACTAAAACTGAAAGAGACTCTAAAGCTCGACAGAGTTTTGTTCATTATTACACAAGATATTAAACTGTTACGCCTCATCATTTAACCCATTATTAACATAAAAATATGAATTAGTGCAGCTTCAGGTTTGAAAAGGAAACTCCATCATTTCGTACTGCGGGTAGGTGAAACGAATTCTGTAAAAATTGATCAAACTGTACAGGTTATTTGCCCGTTTCCCCCGGCCTTTATTTGGGACAGGCCTTTGATTTAGCTTGCTTTCCATTTTAATGTCTACACCAGCTGCATCTTTACTTGTGATTCTCTTCTGCTACTCTGAATTCCCAGAGGAGATCGAAGTAACTGTGGTGTAAAAACCCAGACTGAGACACTCTTTGCTCTGTGTGTTAAACATGATTCTGGTGGTGAGACCTTCTGATGGTTCGGTGGTTCAGGACACGATCTGAACCTGCTTTGACTCCAGACATCAGCCTTTGAGCGGAGCAGATCAGAGCTTGTGCCTCTTTGTACTCTCAGTCTGATCAACTATTAGAGAAAAAAGGCACAAGAAGGAGAAGAGACGGTGGTCCTGGTGGGGATGAAGCTGGAGAAACAAACAGTCTGATAACTCATCTGGCTGTGCAGATTGAGTCATTTTTTGGTGCAGCAGTAGAGACGTTGGATGCTTTTCTGCCGGCAGCGCTGCAGCCCGCGGCCTTTACAGGGCAGCAGAGATATTTCAGATGTTCCTCGAGGCTCCGCCGGGACGAGCGAGCCGGCCTCTCTCCGTCTCTGCCGTCCTGTTTTTAGCTCCTGAATGTCTGGAGATGCTGCTGTGATTTATTCAGCCTCTGTGCTGCTGCTCAGGTGAGAGTCGACGGCACCGACAGGATGAATGAACGGCCGTCACACCTGCTCACTCACTCACACATACAGGTTTGTTTTAGACCGCCAGGTGGACGGTGACAGAGTGGGAGAAGTCCAGTGAAGGGAGCTGAAGTGTAAGAAGAGAGGAACTGAAAGGAGCTGAAGGTGTCGGTGGAAGCTGAAGGACTGAAAGGGGGTGAAGTTGCAGATCTACTTGAAATGCTGAAGGAAACTGAAGCGTCTTTTGATGTGCATGCAGTGCAGTGAGCTGAAGATGTGAACGTTGGACAGCTGTGGAAATCAGTTGAAGTGGCTGTTAAAGTGTAATAACTGAAGGAACCTGAAGAGTCAGTTTGAGCTCCAGAAGGAGCTGAACGTGTCCGTTGAGGTTAAAAAGAGTCACGGTGTCAGAGGGAGTGAAAGTCGTGAGGTTGAGCTGCTGAAAGGCGTCGAAGTGTGACAGGAAGCAGCTCGGCGGAGCGTCGCAGAGCCGATCACTGCTGCTGCACTCTGAGCAGACTGAGGACACGAGGACGTCAGGGAGGAGCCGGCTGTGGTTCATCTATTAGGCAGAAGTCACATTCACTCACTGTCCCGCCTCCCAGCCAAATAAAAGCATGTTCTCATCTTTATTTATTCCCACTCGCTCCTCTCCTGGGCTGGATCTCCTCTCACAGCTTCGACTCTTTCGTCTTTCACCACATTCCTCCCAACTCCCATTTCAGCGTTTATTTTGGTCGCCCCGCGGCAAGGATATGGATAAAAGGATTAACTTATCGTCTACCAGTTTAGAGCTCTTAAACTCAGCCTGACGGCCCCCCTGAAAATTGACAAGATGGATGCCAGAGAGGCTCCATTCAATACATGTTAAATTCATTTCCCCTGTTTATTACACAGAGCCATGTTGACGTTAAAGCCTGAAGAGTTCCAAGGCTGAAAATCCAGCAGCAGCACGAGCAGGTGGGATACAACCCAAACTCTCCCTGAGCTCCACCAATCAATAATTTAAAAAAACATAATGGACCAAATGAAAAACAACAGCAACAACAACAACAACAACAACAACAACAACAGTCCAAACGGCTGAAGAAACTCAGCAACAATGACATGAAACCGAGAGAAACATCAGATTCTACAGAGAAAAACACAGGAAACACATTCACACCAGGTTCACGCCTTATATCATTTTTAATGAACTCATTTAATTTCAGTGGTTAAAATGTTGGAAACAGCAAATTAGAAAAATGAAAAATTGTCATTTTCTCAGCTGACAGTTGATGCTCTGTTCATTGTTTGGATTTTACATTTTGAATCTCATTAACTTCAGCCAATCAGAAACGTGAACACACAGTGGACGCACTGTGAAGACTGAGTGTGCAGGTCGTTAACTGAAGTAAACAAACAAACAAACAAACAAACAGAGTGAACAAACAGAGAATTACACACGACAGCAGTGAAGCTGCATCTCCAACACCCACCCTGTTCCCAGCAGATGTCAGTGTTATGTAATGACTGTCTGATGTAACACACACACACACACACACACACGCACGCACGCACGCACGCACGCATGCACACACACACACGCACACACACACGCACACACACACACACACACACACACACACACACGCACACACACACAGTGTTTGTTGAGTAAATGAATGATTTCTAGCACAAACTCAGGAAGCTTCAGGTTGAGCTGCTTTACTGAATCAGGACGTAGTTCTCATAAAACAAATGCTGCTTATGATCAGATCAAAAAGACGACAAATTAAAAATTCACTGATTCTTTGGTTATATAAACTTCGGGTGATTCCGCCTTAAAATAACGTGTGTATATGTGACGCGGAAGCTTTATGGGACCAGTATGTCGGTCAGTACGTCGTCCTCGAGCTCTTCTTCTTTCCGTTCACGCTGCTGCTGTTTGAAATCAGAAATAAATCAACATGTCATCATATTGTGGATTTAATGGGATATTTTTACTTCGTGAAACATTCAGCCAGTATTATGGCCGTGACCGACGTGCTGTGACACACCCCTCCTACGTTTGCAGAGACTTTTGGGTTTTGTTGTTGTTGTTCCAGACCTCTGAGTCAGTCCTTCAAACAGGTCGGGTTCAGTTTTCAGTGACGACCGAAAACCAACCACAAACATGTCGATGAAGCATTTCCAGCTTTTCAGGTTGTTCTCCTTCCACCTCCAGAGGTCAGACCTCTTCCACTGATATATGTCTTCAATTAGTGAGTTCAGCCACAACCACCGAGTCCGGATCAACTCAAACAGATCAGACGTTGATCAGAAGCCATTTTGTTAGCATTGTTAGCTTCTCTGTGCTAACAGTCAGTGCAGAGTGAATGAAGCTCTGCAGTGAAGAGTGTGAGTGTGACGCTCACTGGTTTGTTTTTTCATTTTTTATAATGTTTGACTGGTCAAACTGGAGCTGCACATTCTGATCTTTACAGTTTTATACACAGAGAAAATTATTGTATTATTGATCTGTATATTGATCTGCAGTAGCTTAGGGTGGCTAATGTTAGCTGTCGTGCAGCTGCAGCCTAAATTCTTGAGCTTCTCCTTCACCTGAACCTCAGAATGTGATTGTGTGACAGACATTAGAGCAACTTTGCACCTTTTATGGGCCATGGTTATGCTACATTTTAGCATTTAGTATTATTAATATCTATGTACTGTAAATATTAATATCTGGCTCTTTGGCTGCTCAGTGCTTCACATGTCCACCGGCTCGTCTCTAGCTGTGTCCGTGCTGAGCAGGTAGTGGACAGTCTCAAGGTGTTTTCGGACGCTGCGTTCTGTGTCTGCCAGATTTGTCCATGTTTACTCCAAAGCGTCCAGAGTCTGCAGACGTTAGCAGCAGCTAATGCAGCGAGAGAGCCGATGCTAAACGAGGCTAAGATGCTAAAGGAGGCTCAGGGCCTCACAGCGCTGCAGAAAGCTGACATCACCTGAGCTTTAAGGCTGAGAACGCCAGAAATACCTGTCAGGTCATTGAAGGTGACACAAACAACCAGCATGGGTCACTCTCACCTTGGTCATGTGATGGTTTTTGATGTCAGTGATATGTTGGTATGAAAGATAAGATTTCCTGCAGGCAGGTGACGTGAAGGTTCAGCTGCTGTCACTGCCTCTGTCGTTTGAATTAACATCAATATAACGCGTAACACCTGCTCAGGTGTTTGTCCACCACGTCATCTCACCGAGTTCCTTCTGTCTGTTCGTTATTCCTGATTAAGAACACAAACCTCCTCCCTGTACATGCTGCGTGAGACAGAGGCAGCGACAGTTTGACGTGTTTGCTGCAGATTTGGAGAAAAGTTAAAGAGAAACAAAGAGACTGAATCACTGAGACTCGCTCATGGATCTTCAGTCCTTCAGCATCTCAGAGCAGCAGTCAGCGCAGAGATAACACACACACACACACACACACACACACACACACACACACACA